>NW_025767068.1:0-92500 GCF_003918875.1 Haliotis rubra | reverse complement strand
ACTGCTACTATACTACTACTACTACTACTAATGCTACTAACTAAGCTACTATACTACTACTTAATTATTACTTACTACTTCACTACTCACTACTACTACTACTGCTATGTATACTACTTCTATACTCACGACTGCTACTTCACTACTACTACCACTACTACTACACTACATACTATAGTACTATCACTAATTACTACCACTGTTACTATACTCACTACTATACTACTACTACCACTACTACTACTACTACTACTACTACTTCACTATAATTACTACAACTACTACTCACTACCACCACCAGTACTGCTACAACTACTGATGCTACTGATGCTACTACTGCTGCTTCTATTAACTATAACAACTACTACAACTACTACATAAAACTACTAATGACTGATACCACTTTGCACTACTACTACTACTACTACTACTACTACTGCTACTACTGCTACTACTTATACCAATTCAATTCACTGCCACTACTCACTACTTCACTACTACTCAGTATACTACCACTGTAATTTTAGTACTAAACTTCTATTAACCATAACAACTTTACTACTTACTACCACTACTAGTATTAAACTTCTAATTGTACTACTTACTTTACTACTACTACTACTACTTCATAACTACTACTTTTTCTACTACTTCACACTTACTAACTAAAACTACTTATCACCACTAATACTACTTACTACTTAACACTTACTACTATCTACTACTACTACTACATTTACTACTACTTACTACTCAATTACTACTACTACTACCACTACTACTACTACTTACTACTACTGCTTAATTGCTACTACTCATTACTTATAGCATGTTAGTACTCAATAATTACTACTACTACTACTACACATTGCTGTTAATTACACTGCTGCTTCTTTATTAAAACTACTACTACTACTACTACTACGACTGACATATTAATACTTTACTATTTACTACTAACTATTACTACTATTAACTACTACTACTACTACGACTGACATTAACACTACTTACTTTACTACAACTATTACTTACTATTACAACTACTACTAGTACTACCTCACTGGTACTATTAGTTTCTAAAATTAAAATTTACTTTATTACTTACTTACTTCTACTACTACCACCAAACAACTATTACTACTAATAACTAGTTTCTATTAACTGGTACTATTAGTACTGAACTTCTACTACTGCTACTACTACTACCACTTACTACTACTAACTCACCACTCACTACTACTGCTACTACTACTACTTCTAATAACTACTACTTTACTACTAATTCCTACTTGCTACTACTACCACAACTACTTCACTACTCACTACTACTGTTTCTTACATTGCTTATCTCATCATACAAATACCAAAACTACTTTTATTCTTCTAATTCTGCATTAATTACTACATTTGCTACTACTATACAACTACTACTACTCTACTACTACTACTACTACTACTTCACTACTACTACTACTACTACTACTACTTACTAATTTTACTTTCACCTACCACCTAACTTCACTACCACTACTACTTCTACACCACTACTTACTACTGCTACTACTCTACTACTACTACTTCACTTCTGCAACTAAATTAATGCTATGAATACTACTACTACTGCCACCACTTACTACTACTGCATTTCTTCTAACAATACTATCACCATTTTTTCTACTACTACTTATTACTACTACTACTACCACTACTCAACACTCACCATCAATAGTGTTGTTACTACTACTTTTATTTCTCCTACTTACATATTATCACTACCATTACCTTAATTGCACATACATACTAGTATTAACTATTCCACTAATTTATTACTGTTACTACTCACTACTACATTTCATTACTACTGCTACCACCACAACTACTACTTCCTAATTTGTTATCTAATTACTACACTACTACTGCTACTTTCCACTTTAACTACTCATTACTACTTACTAGTACTAACTCACCTCCACTGGTACTACATTTACTTACTACTTTACCATTTTCATTATTACTTTCTAGGTACTACCACTACTACTACTATCACTACTACTACTTTCACTGCCACTAAGCATTACTACTACTACTACTTATACTTACTGTAGGCATTACACTCACTACATTACTATCACCACTTGCAGTACTTCACTTGCTACTGCCTACTTACTGTTGCTTCTCGGACATTATAATCCACTTATTAAAACTACTACTACTACTTAATGACTGACACTAATACTGTTTCTACTACTATTAACTACTACTAGTGCCATTACTACTACTACCACTACTACTACTGCTACTGATTATTACTTCTACAACTACTTCACTGTTACATTATACTAGTACTCCTATCATTTCCATTAGCTACTTTTCATACTCCATGTTTTTTTCTTCTATTAAGCTTATCTTACCACCACTCACTAAAACTACTTTCTTTCTAATCTTCTGTTGATACTACTACTACTACTCACTAATACCACTGCATTAACCTACATTACTTCATAACCACTACAACCCACTACTACTTTACTAGCACTTCACTACTATATCTCGACATACTACAATTTAATTACAACTACTCGCTAAGCAATTTATTCTACTTCACTACTACTACTAATTACTCACTAAAACTACTACCATTAAAACTGTACTTCTACTGTTGCCATTGACTACTACCAATTCTACCACCACTCACTACTTACTACTTTACTACTACTTTACCACTACTCACTATTTGCCACTACTACTACTAATACTACTAATACTCATTATGACTCTTTTCTACTACTATTTATATTAGTACACATCAAGTCATGAAGACTACAACCATCACCTTAATTGCTTTTAATTTTCTTTTACCACTTCTACTTTATACACTGTTACTGCAGCTACTTACTACTACTATCTACCACTCACCTCACCACTCATGATCATTAAGCATTTCTACTTCATTTCTCACTTTACATTAATTCTTTAACTATTACTCTTTTCTTCTACTCATAACTACTACTTACTTTACTCATAATCTAATATATAATTACTTATATTTCAGCATTACTACTTAATTTTTTTACTCCTACATTGCTACTACATTATTATAATAATACCATTACTTTATTATGACTACTACTATTACTACCACTAATACTGTTACTTGATTGCTACCATTTACTTTACTACTAATAATTTATACTACTTGACAATGAGAATTTACATTTACTACTAATTAATACTTTACTACTTTGTTTTTTACTTATACTACTTCTATACTCACATGACTGTGCTAGCTTACTCACTACTACTAATACTTACATTTATATTCACTACTTATAGTATTTCATCACATTAATACTACTACTCCTGTTACTATACTCACTTCATTTATACTACTACTTCAATTAATTACTACTACTACTACTTACTATACTCATTTCTCATTACTTTACTACAATTACTATTTACTACTCAATTAGTAATTGTTAAGCATTGACAAGCATTACATTGTTGCTTCTTACATTATAACTACTATAATCCACTACAAACATGTTACACTGATACTACTTTACTACTGATACTATTTTCACTACTACTACTACACACATTAAGCATTTGATTGTTTTTACTTTATAATCAATTCAATTAATTTCACTACAACACATACTATTGTACTCACTTCACTGGGATTTAAACTTAACTATAACTATTTTCAACATTTACTACTGGTACTAGAATCTCAAACTTTAATTATTTCTTACTATTTTACTTACTTACTACTACTACTACTACATTTTTTTTCTTTTACTACTTTAGTACTACTTAACGAAACTACTTACATCAATTATTACTGTTACTTTACTTTCATTTACTTTTACTACCACTATTTATACCATTTCTATAATTCATTTCTTACTACTTACTATCACTACTAATAATTTTACCACAATGCTAATTGTTAAAGCATTATTGCTCACACATACATGCTATACTACTTCACTACTACTTCATTTTTTCATTTCTATTGTTACTTACAGCTACTACTGTTGCTTTATTATTAAACTACTTACTTTACTTCATTTTTTTACTACTACGACTGATTATTAATACTACTTAATTAATTACAACTATTACTTTACACATGCACTACTACTAATTACTACGACTGATTATTAACACTCACTTCTAATTACTATTAACTATTACTACACTTCACATAACTACTACTTAGTACTAATCACTAAAAATTCATTAGTAATTAAATCTCTACTAGTACTACTTTTTTTACTTCTACTTTCATTTCTCACTTCCACAACAACTACATTACTACTAACTAGTTTTCACCAGCACTGAAATGGCACTGAACTTACTACTACTGCTACTACTACTACTTTCACTACTACTACTACTACTACTTACTACTACTATTACTACTACTTTCACTACTACTATTAACTACTACTTGTTGCTACTATCTTTACTTAGTAATTCTTAATTGCTACTCTCAATAACTACTACTACTCTCTCGTTAATTGTTTCATTGCTTTAATTCTACTCAATACTAAAACTACCTATCTTTTTTCTAATCCTGCTTGCATACTTCATTACTACTACTTTCACAACTACATGAATGATGATTACTACTTATTTCATTTACTACTTACACATTTACTTACTTTTCATTTACTACTTAATACCATTTTACCACTGTAATTTACATTACTTCATAATCCATAACCATCACTTCACTCATTTTACTACATTACTACTTAATACTTTTACTTACTTACTACTACTACTTTACTTTACACTGTGACCTAAGCATTTAATCCACTACCACTACCACATTGCTACTCAATTATTACTTACTTACATTTACATTCTAATTATTACAGGCATTTTGTCACTACCACTACTTACATGACTGGACACATTACATTTTTCTACTACTTATCACTACTTACTACTTACTCACTAACACTACTTTTAACAACATATACTACTTCTTATTTTAATTAATTACTTATTAATTAATTGCACATTTAGTATTAACTATAATTACTCATTTACTTTACTGGGCATTACCACTACTTCATACCACTCATTAACCATTTACTGCTAATTTGTCTTACTACTTCATACTACTACTCACTCACTCACTCAATTAAACTACTTCAATTATTAAAACTGTAATTTCTATTTCTCTGTTAAGCATGCATGACACTACTACCTTAATACCACTCATTTACTACTACTACTACACCATTTATTAATACTAATACTATGACTATTTCTTAATTACTTCAATACTTCACTTCACTTCTCTCACAATGAAAACTACAACCATCAATTAATTGCTTCTATTTTACTACTACTACTATTACTGCAGTTAATTAATTAATTACTTATCACCAAATCACTTAAGCATTTCTTTTTTCTATCACAACTGACACACCTCTACCATCACATTTCTACTACTACTGTCCATGCACATTTTTACTTACTTCTATTTCATTGTTCTTATATTTCACTTTACTACTTCATTACTTCACAACAAGCATTTACTCATTACTACTTCTACTTACTACTTACTTACTCACATTACTACTTTATACTATCACCACTTACTCTTTACTAATTATCTACACCACTAAATCCATTACTACTTCACTCAATTTTATATTTACTAACACTTCTATTTTACCACACCACTACAACCATCACCACCATTTTACCACTACTTACATTCAGAAATTCTAACATTACTACTTCATTAACCACCACATTGGCATTCTTTTTTCTACTAACTACACATCTTTTATTTACTATTCTTTACTACTACTACTACTACTTACTATCACCACACACCACACATGACACACATTACTACTTCTATTTTACTTCCACAATACCATTTTACTACTACTACCATCTACTTAATTACTACTTCACATCTACTAATTACTCCATTTCTTCTATTTCATTTTACCACATGATAAGTACTTACACACACACCACTACTAAATACATTAAGCATTATAATTTACTTTTATTTCATTACTTCATAACACTACTACTACTATCATATTTATACTACATCCCACCACTACTACTACTACTGCCATTATACTACTACTAAACCATTTACTACTTACCATTTACTTCATGAAGACACACTGCTTTTTCTCATTTTAATTACATTTATACTATCATTAAAGCATTAATTACAAGCTTTATAATCCACATTTACTACTTAATTACTTACCACTACTTGAATGACACACAGCTACTGCATAATACCATTTTACTTTACTTACTACTACTTTTACCACCACACTACTCCTATTTATTACTACTACCACTCAATGTACCACACACATAATACCACTACATTTGAGCATGACTTACTTCATATTTACTTACTACCACCATCTACCACCACGACTACTACTCCAGCATTACAAATAGTGCACTTACATTACTACTTTAATTAAGCACTTACTACTGCTACTTATTAAACTACTCCACACACACACACACTTACTGGCATTTACTACTACTTGGCACACCATTACTACTACTTACTACTTACCACTCCATTTTACTGTGAATATACTAATTTCATTTTCTTTCTATTTACTATTCATACATTTACTACTACTAATTTTACTCCACACTTCAATTCACTATCAGCATTACTGATAAGCATTTACTGTTGCTTCTACAGAACCATTACTTTACTACTACTAATTACCATTTTACTTTCATAAGCACTACTCATTGCTAATTACTGATGCTACTTACTGTTGCTTCTGAGCATTTATAATCCATTTCTATTTACCATTACTTACTACTACTGCTACTTTACTGACACACACATAATTACTACTTACTATACATTTCATTTACTACTATTTACTTACTTCTATTTTACTACTAGAACTACACATGATTTGATACTAATTAATTTCACAATGGTTGGTTCTACTTTTATACTCACTCACTCACTGTTACTTCACTATTTTCACATAAAATTATCACCTCCACTGGTACCTTACTTTACTTCCAACTATTACTAATATTATAACTTACTACTTATTCTCTGTTAATTGGTAATTGGTGGTAATTAAATTCTAAATGTAATTCTAATAATTTATTTCTAATACTATTTCATTTTACTACTTAATAATACTACCACCACTAACACTACTCATCAACACTGTTCGACTACTTCATTTACTTTGATACTTGTTAGATTCTATCAACAATGTGTCACTGCAACCTCTGCATTAGTATTAATCCATTTTACTTACTGCACTGTATTAATTAATCACATTATTTCTTCTAGAACAAACCACTGTTGTTACTATATCATTTTACTCAAGCACTCACTACTACTTACTACATTTCTTTTGAATATAATCCATATTACACTTTTACTTCATTTTAATTCTTTTTTCTACTACTACTACTTCATATTTACTTTCACATTTCATTACTTAATTTTATTTTATTTTATAATTACTATTAATTATAATATACACACACATTAATGATTAATTACATTTATACTACTTCATTTACTGATCAACTACTCCATTTACTACTACTTTTACATTCTACTAATTACTCATTTTTCTCACTACTACTTGTGCCATGATAAGCATTACTTTATACCTACTACTACCACTACTTCATTTACTATTTCAACATACTATATCTACTTTCTATACTTCACTAATGTTTACTATCAATTACTTACACACTGTTTTTTATTTGAGCACAGAACCTAACAATGTAATACTTCATTAATTAAGTACTATACTCACTACTTCAAACTACTACTAATTAATTAATTTCTAATTGCTATAATACTATCACTACTTCTTTTTTCTAATTACTACTTGGTTACTGCACTACTGGCTTCTACTGTTGCTTCCCATTACTATAACTACTATTACCACTACTACTACTCACTTCACTTCACTCACTACTTCTTAATTACTACTACCACTGTTTCACTACTTCACTACTGCCATCTGTACTTTCTACTCTACTATACTGTCCCCTAATTGTACTACTACTTCAGCCACTATACCTACTAATCACACTACTACTACTACTACTACTACTACTATACTCACCACTTAATTCTACTATCACTACTACTAATTACCACCACTTCACTCACCATTATAATTACTACCAATGCTACTCACTATCAATTCTATACACTACTACTACTACTCACTACTTAATTTACCTCACTGCTTCCTATACTCACCATTAACTTCTACTCACTACTACTTTACTACTTCTACTATACTCACTGCTACTGCTACTTATACTAATCACACTTAATACTTAGTAATTCTACCACCACCTACTACTAATACTATACTGCTACTACACCTAATCCCACTACCTCTCACTACTACTCACTGCTGCTACCACACTACTACTATACCACTCACTCACTACTACTTTACTTCTGCTACTTCATACTCACTACTTACTTCTACTCATTACACCACCACTTACTCTCTTTCTCTACTACTACTGCTACTATATAATACTCCTAATTACTTTCAACACTACTGCTATTACTACCTCACTACTAATTACTACTACTGTTGCTACTACTATCACACTTACTACCTGCCACTACTCACTTCACACACTACTCCTACCACTTTACTCCTAATACTACTACTTCTACTAACACTACTGCTACTACAAACAGTATTGCTACTAAACAGTACTTACTGTTGTTAATACTACTTCAGCATTGCTTCTATACAAACCACTCACTACTACTTCTACTACTTACTACTACTCTCGGAGATTACTTACCACTGTTACTCAAGCATACTACTACTACTACTACCACTACTTTACTTCTACTGCAATTTATACTACCACCATTTCTTCTACTACTACTTCAAGTATATTACACTGCTATTTACTTAACTACTTACTACCACTACTTCTACTGTTATTATACTACCACTACATTGTACTATTGCATTGCTACTACTGTTGCTTCTATTACTTAACCATTACTACTACTACTACTACCACTACTTACTGCTATTATAAGCAATTAATTACTGAAAGCATTTCTACTTGATGCTACTACTGTTGCTTTTATTATATATAATCCATTTACATTTTACTACTACTTACTACTATTACTACTACTGCTACTTATACTACTTCACCACTACTACTTCATACTACTTTACTACTACTACTACTATACTTGCTACTTTCATACTACTACTACTTAATAAGCTACTACCATTACTCTCTAGGACCACATGACTGATACTCACTCACTTACTTTAATACGGGTTCTACTTCGCCACACCACCAATTATACCTCACTTTATTATTACTGCAATTATCACTCTCCACTGACTACTTACTGACTTCTTACTACTACAACTATTACTGCTACTATTATAACTCACTTACTAGTTGCTGCACACTGGTACTTGTACTACTAAAATTTCTACCAAAATTCTACACTATTGCTTCTACTACTACTACTACTACTACTACATAATTACTACTACTACTAACACTACCATCAACACTGCCTGATCTACTACTTTCTACTATTACTTCACTATGACTGACTACTACTTCACTACTACCACTGCACCTCTGACTAGTACAACTTTACACACTGGCTACTACTGCTACTACCAATCTCACTATTACTACTTCTAGAACAACCACTGCTGCTAATACTGCTACTACTCACAAACACACACTACTACTGCTACTTTTTTTCTACTCACAACTGTTACTACACTTTTCTACTGCCTACTCTTTCTAATTACCACTCACTAATTAATTACTACCACCACTCTACTAATACTGTCTAATGTTACTTGCACTACCACTGCTACTACTCACTACTCACTACTCACCACTACTACTATTACTACTACTATACCATCACTTACTACCCCACTACTCACTGCAACTTACTACTACTGCCACTACTCACCACTACCACTCACTACTTCACTGCTATTATACCTACTCACCACTATTACTACTCTAGAACAACCACTGCCTTTACTGCTACTACTACCGCCAATTAATTCACTCACTTTACTCACTGCTACTTTTATACTTCACTACTACTACTACTACTACTACTACTACTACTACTACTACTACTACTACCACTACCAACACTACCATCAACACTGCTCTACTACTACTACTCCTACTTTACTACTGCTATTACTACTACTACCACTCCCCCTACACCTATTACTAGTAAACTAACTACCACCACTACTACTACTGCTACTACCACTATTACTATTTACTATTATTTCTATTAACTACTATTGCTGTAGTAAATATTACTACTTACTACTAAGCTACCACCACAACTACTACTGCTTACTTTTCTACCTCAATTACTATTACTACCAATACCAAACCTCATCACTGTTACTCACTGCTACTACTAATAACGTCAACTACTACTATTATTTAATCCAACTACTAATACCCTAATACTACTTTATATGAGTATTTCTTACTACTACTACTAATACTGCTACAGCTACTAAGACTCACAAACCATCACCACAATTGCTTTTAATTTTACTACTACTTTCCACTACTACTTTTACTACTACTCACTACTCACCACTCTCACTACTAATTTCACTTTCTACTACTCACTACTTATTACTTTACTTGTAGTAGTAGTAGTAATAGCATTACTACTTCTACAACTACTACTACTTCTTACTACTACTACTGCTAATACTTTTATTACCACCACCACCACTACTTAACAAGCTACTTTTACACTACTACTATAACTACTTTTTTACCACTCACTCTACTCTTACTACTACACTACTTTACTACTACTACCTTCTACTTCTTTCTACTACTTACTATTACTTCACTACTACTACTACTCACTCACTATGCAGCACTATTACTATTACTACTTCTACCATTACTAATTACTACTGCTATTTTTACTTACTACTACTACTACTACTACTACTACTACTACTACTGCTACATTACTACTACTATACTCACTACTACTTCTTACTTTACTACTACTACTACCATACTACCACTACTACTACTACTACTACTACTACTACTAAACCACTACTCACTACTACTTTTCTACTTAATACTACTACTACTGATACTACTTACTACTACTACTACTTAACTACTATGCTACTACTACTACTGCTACTATACTACTAACTACTTCTACTTACTACTACTACTACTGCTGCTACTTACTGCTACTACTGCTGCATACTACACTATAACTACTACTACAACTACTACTTCTACTTAGAACTACTACGACTGATACTACTAATACTACTACTGTATTATTTCAGATAGCATCTGGATGTTGTCTCCAGCATTGGCTATGTTAGTAAAATCCATTGCCAACGTTAGCCAACGTCCGAATGCTATCTGTTATACCACCACCACGGCTACTACCATTACTACTAATACTACCACCTCAACTGGTACTACTACTTCTACTACTACAACTACTACTATTACTAGAACTACGACTGATACTACTACTACTACTACTGCTGCTACTTATACCACCACCACTGCTACTACTAGTACTACTACTGGTACTATTAGTACTAAACTTCTACTTTACTACAACAACTACTACTACTAGTACTAAACTCTACTACTACTACTACAATTTTACTACTACTACTAATTCTACTACTACTACTTTACTACTACTACTACAACTACTACTACTACTACTACACTACTAAACTACTACTAGTACTACTTACTACTCTACTTCACTACAACTACTACTACACATGTCTACTACTACTTCAGTGGTCTTTTTTACTTTACTACTACTACTACCACTCAACTAAAACTACTACCAACTGCCACTACTACTACTTCTACTACTACTACTACTACTATTACGACTACTACCACCAATCTCACTACTACTACTACTACTACTTTTACTATGACTATTTCTGCTGCTAATACTACCATCACCACTACTACTACTACTACGACTATTTTATGCTACTACTACTACTACTTCTTCACCTCTACTAAGACTACTACCATCACCACTTCCTACTACCTTTTTACTACTACTACTACTACTTACTACTACTACCATTACTGTACTGCTACTACTACTACTACACTCACTATTTCATCACTCTACTACTGCTATTTTTTACTACTACTACTACTACTACTACTACTACTACTTCCACTACTACTACTACTACTAGTACTACTACTACTACTAACAAAACTACTATCATCAACACTGCTACTACTATAACTACTACTATTACTACTATCTCTCTACTATTACTTCTACTACCACTACCTCTACCACTACTACTGCTACTATACTACTACCACCACTACTACTACTGCTATTGCTGCTACTACTGCTGCTTCTATTACTATAACTACTACTACAGATACTACTGCTGCTAGAAATACTACGACTGATACTAATACTACTACTACGGCATCTACTTATACCACCACCACTGCCACTACCATTACTACTAGTACTACCACCTCCACTGGTACTACTACTTCAACTATTACTAATATTATAACTACTTCTAGCTCTACCACTGGTACTGTTAGTGCTAAGACTTCTACCAGTACTACTACTACTACTTCTGCTACTACTGCCATTTCTTATACTACTACTACTACTTCTAGAACTACTACTGCTGCTACCACTACAACTACTCCTACCAACCACCACAACGACTTCTACTACCACTACTTCTACCACCTCCAGTGCTACTACTACTACTACTGCTACTATACTACTACTACTGCTACATACTACTACTACTGCTACTATACTACTACTACTGCTGCTACTACTACTATATTACTACTACTACTGCTACTATACTACTACTATACTACTACTACTGCTACTACACTACTACTACTGCTACCATATACACCACTACTACTACTGCTACTACTTACTATTATTACTACTATTAATATACTACTAATACTGCTTCTAACACTACACTACTACCACTATTCTAATTAATTACAGCTACTCTATTATCACTACTACTACTCACTACTAAGCTGTGCCACTATACTCACTACTACTACACACTATACCACTACTCACTGCCACTATACTACTACTATACTCACTACTACTGCTACCATACTACTCACTACTACTATACTACTACTACTGCTACTATACTCATTACTAGTACCACTACTACTCACTACTACTACTACTACTACTACTACTACTATACTACACTACTACTACTCAGTAAACTACTACTCACTACTAACTGCCACTATACTTCACTACTACTGCTACTATATTACTACCACTGCCACTGCTACTACTACTATACTCACTACCACTGCTACCATACTCACTACTATACTCACTACTGCTACCATAACTACTACTACTATACTACTACCACTGCTACTACTACTACTACCACTATACTCACTACTCACTGCTACTTATACTCACTATTACTGCTAATATACTACTACTACTACCATATCTCCGCTACTACTGCTAACATACTACACTACCACTGCTTCTACTACTCACACCACTACCATACTTCACCACCACTGCTACTATACTCACTACTACTATACTCACTACTCACTACTACTATACTCACTACTACTCCTACTCACCACTACTACTACCATACTACTACTATCGCTTCTATACTCACCACCACTGCTACTATAATACTTCTACCACTATAGCACGACTACTTTCACTGCTAGTATACCACTACTAGCTACCACTACTACCACTATACTCACTACTCACTGCTACCATACCATTACCACTGCTACTCACTACTACTCTTACTACTATACTCTACTACTGCTACTACTACTACTACCACTGCTACTACTACTACTACTAGTATATTACTACTACTAGTAAACCACTACTACTACAATACCACCATACTACTACTGCCACTTTACTACTACTACTACTTCTACTATACTACTGCTACTATACTTCTACTACTTCTACTATACTGCTACTACTACTATACTACTACTATACTACTACTACTACTACTATACTACTACTATACTACTACTACTACTACTATACTACTACTACTGCTGCTCTACTACTACTACTTAGCAGTAGTAACGCTATATATTAACACTAGTATGCTATATTAATACTAAAGCTCATATTACAACTACTACTACCACTACTGCTACTAGTCCTATCACTTTTCATACTAGTTTAACTATTGCCACTAGTACATCTCCACACAACTCCTGTTAATACTGCCACGGCTACTGGTACTAGTAGCTTCTACTACTGCTTCTACTACTACTATTACTACTGCTGCTGCTGCTACAACTACTACTACCACTACTGCTACTAGTCCTATCACTTTTCATACCAGTTTAACTATTGCCACTAGTACATCTCCACACAACTCCTGTAAATACTGCCACGGCTACTGGTACTAGTAGCTTCTACTACTGCTTCTACTACTACTATTACTACTACTGCTGCTGCTACAACTACTACTACCACTAGTAATTGTTCTGATGCTTTTAAAACTATAACTTCTAATTCCACTATGAACACTACGACTACTAACACTAACACTAACACTAACACTTACACTAACACTAACACTAACACTTACACTAACACTAACACTTACACTAACACTAACACTTACACTAACACTTACACTAACACTAACACTTACACTAACACTAACACTAACACTAACACTAACACTAACACTTACACTAACACTAACACTAACACTAACACTAACACTTACACTAACACTAACACTAATACTATAGCCTGTTTGGCTCAAAGCAGACCCATGAACTGCCAGGTGTACGCGAAGCACGTGCACAAGTGCCGACAAAGTTACTGATTCATTTAGCTGTGCTGTCTCCATCCGTTCTCTCACACCTGGCTGTTCCTCTCTTTGCACTCCTCCCTCGTAACAAATATTGAGCTGTGTAAATATTTTAATGATAGTTTGTGAAACAACTGTTTTATTTTTAGGACATAAATTCTGCTAAAAAATCACAGAGTTGGTCTGATGCTTGGATTATGTCAGCGTTTCGTTTAGTATTATATGTTTAGTAGTTTTCGAGTTAGATTGCAATTCATCGGTCCACTTTTTAGCCAAACGGACTATAATACTACTGCAACTACTACTAGTCCTACTACTATTCCTACTACGATAAATATCGTTACAGCTACCATTACCACTATTACTACTATTATTAATACTTCTACAACAACTACCACTTCTACTGCTACTTCAACTACCACTTCTACCGTGACATCAGTGCAACACTATAACACTATAAGCCGAGGACATCATTAGTGTCACTGATTTGAACTACTTCAAGTTTACAGCTACTATAACATCTATCACCACCATCATTACCACTTCTGTTTCTTCTGGTAACGTTAACGACATTGCTATGCACATATTTGAAACTGGTGTGACCGATCGAACATGGCCAGACAAGTGGGGCAGGGCCTTGCTTCAAAGTTTCTCCTCTGCGACTGGTTTCCCCTAGGCTTCCTGTGTGACAGAGGAAGGTATGCCATGACATGCGTATATAGGGTTCGTCGGGAACGCATCTACCCTCAAAAACTATACAGGGATTAAAATATATTGTGCATGTTATCATGGTGTTGTTATCTCGCTCCACTAGCCATATCGTGCTACTGATAAGAGCAGGCAATCTGTTCAGCGGAACTCCAATGGTGCTCTATCTGATTGTCCCGACTGTAACCCTTCTATACAGTGGACCACTGTTATGCTCCGAGTTCCCAACGGGGGGTTCAGTCACACGAGCAGAGCTGGGTAACCACCGCTATCCAGCATGAAACGACTTAAGTATATATAGTTTTTTAAATGTAGAAGATGTCTCACATATGTCAGGTAAATGTTCACCCAGACTCATCCAGCGAAATATATCCCGGTAACCTTCATCGTTATTTTACAAGGCTCAATGTTCGCAATGGAAATGTCCTCACGGTGGTCTGAAATCCGAGATCTAATGTTCCTCTCTAGAACGAACGGGAGTCTCCATCTCTCCCCTTGGTGGCAGTTCCTTTCTATGTGGTGGGCACATCCTCTTTTTGAGGTCGAAAGCTCACATCAATAAAGCCGTCATGGGTTTTGGTTGAATTTCCAATCCTCTTCTCGGGATGAAAGGCCAGTATGTAACCATGCGTTCGCCAAGGCCGGGATGACAACTCATTCACATGTGGAGATCATGGAGTTTTTCTGTCCCTTAATGACGCACATAAGTCATTCAGTGTAGATCAGGGCCATTGGAACACAAGGATGGCTTAATCTGGAACACAAGGATGGCGTAATCTGGAACACAAGGATGGCGTAATCTGGAACACAGGGTGGAACATAGGAGCTCACAATGATGACTTCAGTCAGCTGGCACAAAGGCGAACCCAGACGGTAAATATATATTTCATTTACAACACATAAGGTATTGTTTGGATTGTATTGATGTAAATTTCCCTCTCAACTGGCAGTGGACACTTTTTATGACTCGTTCTTAAACTAATAATATTTTAATGAACAGACCCAGCTTCAGATGTTTTGTCTGAACATTATATCAGGACTTAGTACCTACTACTACCACCGCCACCACCTCCACTATTATATTTCTGCTAAGTCCTCCTCCTGCTGCTACTACTACTACTGCTACTGCTACTACTACTACTACTACTACTACTACTGCTGCTACTACTACTACTACTACTACTACTACTACTACTACTACTACTACAGCTGCTGCAAAACACGTGCAGCAATTGTATGGAACTTCCAAACGTTCTAGGTCTACAGATACAAAACAATCTGTAGGATGTACTAAATCTATATGTTCATTAATAGTTAACCATGCGGAATACGCAAAAGTAAAAAGTCGGAAGTAAGGTTAATTTAGTATGAACACTGTTCGATTTATATATCAAAACATCCATTTTCGCATCTCTGCTGCCGATTAATGACAGATACATATTCATCCATCTCTTATCATTATGTGCAGTGTTGTTTGTAACCGAAGTGCTGATAAACAGAATCAAGACATCAGTTCAATTATGTGAAGAATAACCCTTGGGTTAGGTGACCTACCATTCCTTGTTTCACACTAAATGTACATGCATATGCATCTACCTGCGTGCACGGCGAGTTGCTGATCGTACGGAACTGACTGTAAGGAATATTTATACACATGGCTTTTATTTCATGGGCCTTTGCGTCAAGGATAAGTACGTGCAACAATGCATAATATAATGGGGTTCAGATTAAATGATCTTATTGCTTGTAATTTGGATCTATTCATGAGCCTTTCTTCAGTATAAGTGGTATTATCATAATAGGCTAACCGATAATTGACCATGGTAACGTGATTTGTGCTCACGACGCCATCTTTAACAACATAATGAGGGGTTTCTTTTCGTCTCCTGGGGTAATGGAAGATCAGCTATCGGCATGGCAACGGTGAGTACTACCTGTGCATCTTGTCTTCATTTGCGGAGTTTGTCTAATTATCGGGTAACAATCCATAAAAAAATATCTACCTTCAAATTTGTATTGTATGTAAAATTTTCATAGTTTCAAGTGCAGTAAAATGACTAGTGTTTGGCAGCTTTTCATTATAACGGGGGCGGTGGGGTAGTCTAGTGGTTAAAGCGTTGGCTCGTCACGCCAAAGACCCGGGTTTGAATCCCCACATGGGTACAATGAGTGAAGCCCTTTTCTGGTGTCCCCCGCCGTGATATTGCTGGAATATTGCTAAATGCGGCGTAAAACCAAACTCAGTCAGTCAGTCAGTCATTATAACGGGAGATTGAGAACTAGAATTGATTTTCAGTAACCCATGCTTGACATAAGAGGCGACTAACAGGATCGGGTGGTCAGGCTCACTGACTTGGTTGGCACTTGTCATTGTATCCCAGTTGGGTAGATCGACGCTCATGCTGTTGATCACTGGATTGTCTGGTCCAGACCGCAATCATATCTGGATTATTGCTGAGAGCGGCGTAAAACAACAAACAAATGACAATCATACATCATTGTAACGGGAGGGGATTTGTTAGCGTCACGTCAATCTGGATTGGCCTTTCCCACAAATTGGACAGTTCCATATAATTTATTGTTACAATGTTCTGGGGCAGTGCTATTCATGATAATAAGGCCACTTATACAGCGCCGAGCTCCACGACGCATACACCATGATGGACATTATTACCCTGGATAACCCAAACTGCCACTTAGGCGCGAAAAGGTAAATAATATTGCTATTAGCACTGGTACTCATTTTCTGCTGGGTGAACGAGGCAATTTTGTACAAACGCACTTGCTTAAGGCGAGACCATGTGACAACCATTGAGGGGCAGAACAGGAACCTTAGAAACTGTCAGGAATCAAGCTGCCAAACACTTTCACCCTTCCTTGGAATCTCCGTGACCAATGTTGTTTTACTTCACCTAATTTGTGACCTGCGCGCGCGCGTTTGTGTGTATATATGTGTGTGTGCTAAAAACAGACTTGTGTCATATTTAGACTTGTAATAGATTTAGACAGGAAGATCAAGAATCGCTTCAAGGAGACGATTCTAGATTCATCTGAGAATAGTGTACAATTTTCGAGTATCTCATGCTTTGCTTATGTATATGAGTGGAGATGCCTATTGCATCTCATTTCACATTGCACCTCACGCCGACCGCCTCCGTGGTGTAGTGGTTAGAGCGTCCGCCCGGAGAGCGGAAGGTCGCTGGTTTCATCCCCGGCCGCGTCATACCAAAAGACGTTAAAATATGGTACTTGTTGGTCCCTGCCTGGCCCTCGGCATTAATGGGTACATCAAGGCTCGGAGTCAGTATAATGTGTCGGAGTGTGGTATTCATGCTTCACTGCGGCGTGGTATCTCAGTGGGCTAGTGCTATAAAACCAGCTAGTACAAGCAGCCACACATACATACGCATGCACGTCGTCATACGAGCGAAATAATCTCAAGTACGACGTTAACCCCACTTCATCTCCCCTCACCTACAGGTCAAGCCACAAGAAGTTCGTGTGTGTGAGTTTAGTTTTACGCCGCACTCAGCAATATTCCAGCTATATGGCGGCGGTCTGTAAATAATCGAGTCTGGACCAGACAATCCAGTGATCAACAGCATGAGCACCGATCTACGCAATTGGGACTGACTGACTGACTGACTGAGTTTGGTTTTACGCCGCTTTTAGCAATATTCCAGCAACATCACGGCGGGGGACACCAGAAATGGGCTTCACACATTGTACCCATGTGGGGATTCGAACCCGGGTCTTCGGCGTGACGAGCCAACGCTTTAACCATTAGGCTACCCCACCGCCCCACACGCAATTGGGAACCGATGACATGTGTCAACCAAGTCAGCGAGCCTGACCACCCGATCCCGTTAGTCGCCTCTTACGACAAGCATAGGCGCCTTTTGTGGCAAGTATGGCTTGCTGAAGACCTATTTTATCCCGGATCTTCACGGGTCACAAGCCACAAGAAGACCATGTGTTTCACTGTGTTTCATGATCATTATACCTCGGATACTCTGTGTAGGTGAAAGCTGGATAGATGTTGCTGAGTGGTCGCTTTTACCATCACTGGCGTTATTGTCGTCACAACTCCTGGATCCGCCGTGATGTTGCTGGAATATTGCCAAAAGCGGCGTAAAACCATACTCACTCACATTGCCTTTGAATTTGTACTGTCGCGCTCAGCAGTATTCCAGATATATGGCAGCGGTCGGTAAATGATCGTGTCAATAACCATCAAATGGCCAATTGCCTTCAAATGAACTAAGTAATGTTAATAACAAATTGCTTGCTTTTGAATTTGTTGCTATGACATTTTCTGTTTTTGAATAATAATGTAATGAATATGTATGTTTTTAAAATAAGACTCATTTGGACCTTGGACTTAAAATGTTTATGAATGCAGACTTGATCTCGTCACTATATGGCTGGAATAATGCCGATGTGGCGTAAAGCCCAACTCAACTCCACTGATTTACCCACCTGAATTTGCAATTAAGGAGACAAGTGAGGCCGCCTCAGCTGTTTCATATTTAGAACATTGCATTAAGATTCGGAGTGACAAAAAACTCTCCACGAGGCTGTGTGACGACAGGGATGATTTCAACTTTCCAATATACTTCCCTGTTATGTGGAACAATATTCCATCAGCTCCAGCTTTGTGCTTACATTGCACAACTTTTGAGGTACAATCAAGCGTGTTGTTTTATCAGGATTTCAAAGAGCGTCGTACCACTCTTGCTCAGAAGTCGTTGATCAAGGTTACAGTAATTTAAAGCCTTCAAGAAGTTGTTTTGTTAGACTTGTGGAGGAAATTTCCAAACTTGGTGCATCGGTGACAAAAATGATGTCCGATGCCACTCCCTATTTTTACTTATACCATACCTTCCCGAACTATTTCAGGTGAACAAATGACTAGACTTAGTATATAGAGAATCTCACCCGAGTGTCTTTTGATATCAAATACATCACCACGAGTTGATAAAGTAACGAATATCCGAGGCTTGCCGAGGATATTTTTACTTTTATCAACGAGTGTTGATATATTTAATATCAGAAGACACGAGGGTGAGATTCTATTTATCATCAAAAATCACTCTTCATTAGTTTTCAATGAAAATGTACATCTCTGAACACAGTACTGCCATTAGATGTCATAACATTGTGACGTCAACAAGTTCATGAGGTCATAGCATTGTCAGGGCATTGTACAAAATCTACTGTCAAAACGATATCTCCTAGGAGATATCGGTCTGATCGCACACAAGCGATATCTACTGTGGAACACAGTTTTGGATGATAAATATTTATGACGGGTGCCAGCAGTGGGACAGGACACGCTCTTTTTCGCGAGCACCTAGTATCATCACTGTTTCATAGCGATCCATAAACACATGCTCTGTCATCGAATCGCATGGTGGTAATTACTTGATTGTCTGATCCAGGCTCGATTTGTTTACAAACAATATCGAACAGCTGTAATACTGCTGACACAAATAAGAGATGGGAAAAAAGTATCGCAGTTTTATGACAGGACCTATATTTAATCACAGTTTATATGTCATGTGCGTCTTCACAGAAATTTATTTTGTAGCCAAAGTGCTAAAACGACTGTTCATTAACACAAAAGCCAACAATAAAGAATCTGAATGGTATAATTTGATTAAACATGAGTCTTGTAATAAAACTGAAATTAAAATAACATAATGTGTCAATAAAAGTATGGTCATCCCATACGGGTAACACGATGCATAATCCTAACACCCAATCCCCGCTATATCGCTGAAATATTGCTGAGAGCGGCGTAAAACTAAACTCACTCACTCAATCCAGAATTAACGTCTCTAGTTTCAGAAACAGAAGACAGAGACAGTATATTGTGCAACCACCGCCCACCTGAATGACGTTTTGAACACTCGTCCTCATTGAGTGCACAAGACGATGAATCTGATTTTAGGTCAACCTGCTCCAATGTTTGCTATATTTGTTTGTTTGTTGTTTAAGGCCGCACTCAGCAATATTCCAGCTATATGGCGGTGCTATAATTCATCAATATTCTGGACTGGCGGATCTCTCCGACGAACCATACACCCCAGAATGTCCCAAACATGCTCGATAGGGCTCAAATCAGGGCTTCTGGCTGGCCATGGAAGGGTGGTAATGGCTTCTGGGCCATGGCCATGCTGACTCCCCGGACCAATGTTTATGAAGGTGGAAGGGAAGGTGGTAATGGCTTCTGGCTGGCCATGGAAGGGTTGTAATTACTTCCTGATGCAGGAAATCAATGACTGCGCGTGCGCGATGTGACCTGGTGTAATCATCCATAACGATTGGTCTTGTGAGAAGGGGATGATTATCAAAATGAGGTACTACATGCCTCCTCGAGATTTCCTCTTGGTATCTTTGTCCATTCAGATCCCCTCACTGTGACAAGCTGAAGTTTGCAGCCATATGACACACAGCCCCATACCATCAATGATCCTCCGCCGGATGGAACTTCTTCCAGGATGTTCCTTTGAGCATATGTCATGTTCCTCAGTCGCCATACACACGTCCTTCCGTCAGTAACAAACCAGCTCTCGTCTGAAAAATGGATCTTCCCCCAAGAAGCCAGGTTCCACCGATGCTGGTCACGGCACCACCGTAATCTTGCACCCATGTGGGCATGTGTCAACAAAGGTCGTCGGACAGGTCTTCTGGTCTTATAGCCTGCTGTTTTCAGTCGATTTCTTAGTTTTATGACAGACTTGCTGATGTGGAATCCATTGCCGTTTAAACATTGGACTTGGTGTAAAGGGAAAGTAGTGCTGCGTCCCGTATATCTGATGTCTTGCATGGTCTGCCTGAACGATGCAGATCCTTTACATCGTTTGTTCGGTGATATTTCCTCACTAATCGACTGATTGCTGAGGGGTGGCGACCTAATTACCTGGCAATTTGTCTCCTGGACAACCCGGCATTAACCATACCTATAACTTGCCATCTTTTGGCTGACTTAAGTTGAGGGGTCCCATAGAGTGGTTTAAGACAATATGTATGCATTGTAGTTCAGGTTTCTAACAAGAGTGAATGATAATTGAAACTGTATTTTCATGACACGACAGGTGCAAGTGTCTCATACGCTCCACACTTGTTACCTGCAGCACGTGTACTGTGATATGTTGTGTAGACACGTAATAGGTTATTGTTTTCATTTATTTTCAGAATGTTGTCATGTAGCAATTTTTAAGATACTGAGAGAAAAAAAGTATTAGGTGTTGCAATACTTTTCCCACGTGTATAATATATACGCATGATATAGTCATAATTGTACAAAATGGTTTTAGCACTTTCTAAAAGCTGACAATGTATACCTGGATGCCAATTTACAAGTCCCTCTGGTTAGAAATATTTATTGCCATTAGACACAACAAAAGTGTAACACTATTCGGTGGCCAGATGCTATCAAGACAGGCGGGCTTGATTTTCACTCGAAATAAATGTTAACAAGTTACCAGAGATCCACAGAAGTTGGTACACCAATTCTGGAGTTGATCACAAGTTGTTGACAGCCTAAATGAAATCACCAATGCCATATGCCGTAGAGGTCAGGAAAGTCAAGAAGCTACACACAAACTTCTTTACCAAATTCAAATATTGTTGTCTATGACCTTATCTCTCTGATCACCTTGCTGTACAAACTGCCTCGGCTGTACAAACCCAAGAAGCAGATGACAGGTTACAAAGGTAGGAGATTTTGATAAATTGTGAGGTGATTAGTCAATCATGTTTCAAAACACACCGAGCCAATGTTTCCAGGCACCAGGTCATCACAAGTATCAGCTGCAACCTTTCTATACAAAGGAGAAATGCAGATACAGGTAATCACCAACACTGCCCAACTATCAATTAAAAATGCATCCAGTCACAAACAAACAAACATGCATTCTTATAAGATTCTTTGCTAAAGATTGAAAGGTGCCAACAGTATTTTCTCAGGCAATAAGCATGAACATTCTTTTTGCATTACACTGAAATGATGTCAATAGGTCAGGCTAGTCTGCCCCATCGTAACCTTGGTAAGCTATGTCATGATTCACACCAGTTGTCGATGCCTAGTACCATCTCCTACAGAGCAACTAATTCAGTTAGCACCATTTCATTGTAGTTTACAGTTGTTTTAGTTGGCTAATATCACTGGTGGAATCATAACATTTAACATATTCGACAGAAAACATGCTCAGATTCTACTCAAAATTATACAACAATGCAGCTAAGTTCACTAACATGGCCGAGTCTCCCAATGCTTCTGTGGCATGCCACATGATTAGTCACTTTAATATGCATGTTGTGATCTAAACATACATTGGAAATATAAATGGGACATTAATATTGCCACTTGTGGTTTCCGATAATCACATATTTAATTTAAACAAGAAGACATGGTCATCAATATCCCCCACCACAGTGTTCTGTTCCTATTTTGACAACTATTCATTCTTCCTACAAATAGAGATACATAAGCTGTTAAATGAGAAAATCTGTTCCCATTGGGGATAACCTGCACTGAGTCAAGAAACACATAACAAGGGCCATAACTCTGTAACAAATTGTAACACGGTTTCCAGTTTTTAAATCCATCAAGGCATTTATGTCATGAAAACAAATATCAAATTATCAAATTTGGTTTCCCTATCTGTTACGGTTTCTGAAAAAAGTCTGTCCCCAATAAGTTTTATGGGTCCTTGCTGGTAACATGAGGGTCCTGTAAAGTATTGAAGTGGTGTAGTGTACTGTACGTTCAGATAATTACTTCATTGCTTGGAATGAATCAGTCGGTGGTCATGTGGACAGTGGCCATGACAACTACTCTTAATGCACTGTAGGTACACTCTAGGTAGTTTTGTGCATCTCTCTATTTCAGGTTTTCTGTGTCCACTCTCTACATTTGTGCATACTGGACCCACATTTGTGCATAGGTAAACCTGAACTAAGTACAGTTACAGAAAACAAAGGAGCAGAGTAAACTGTTTTTCTTAAACGACTTATGTTCCTGTGTGAAATAAACTGAATGTACAAAAAATTCAGGTATTATGATGCACATTTTATTTTACACAACAGACCTGTCATGAAAATACAGTTCTGCCACAAGTGACATGAAAGTTCTCAAGGGTAACAGGAAAGTCGTTTTACAAAACAAATTACCATCTTATGTTTTAGCATCACAGGGATGAACAGTTCAGTCTGATCAGTGTCGTTTCTTTACCAGTCTTTTAAATACAGTAAATAAGGCTTTGCAGAGATGAACCAAGGATGACAAAGGCACAGATGAAAGAGGTAATTTTCTTTAAGCCTTGATGTACATGCACTGAAGCACAAATAATATCAAGATTATAATGTTTGCATGAACGGACATTGGCTTTCCTATATGTAGAGAACAAATGTAGATAAACTGTTCTGGCATTACCATAATTAGACTGATAAATGACAGATGACAGGAATGACCTGAATACACAACCCTGTTAAAGTAATAGGTGCTGAAATTAATGCGGAGTTGAACAGAATTCTGGTATGACGGCATGTAATGTGAGAGTAAATGCCCTGAACCCAGGGCATTACCACTTTGCATAATGTCATTAAAGTGGTCTTGGTTCATGATCACAACTGGCTGAAGTCTGTTAAAATAATGGTGGCATTTCAGCAAATCCTGGCAAAAAGAAGGGATGCAAATCTGCACAGCAATCTGCAAGACCTCAGATGTCATGGACAGCATGACATATTGTTCAATGGTGACATGTGGACACTGTAGCATGAGCTTGTATGTGCTTCAGTTATTCTCTGTTACTCGTACTGGAACAGAATACGAGTGCTACTTCATTCCATTAACACATCTTGTCCATGCTAGTCCTGCCTGTTACATGGCCCATCAGACAAGTGGATGGTGAGCACGCCTGAAACAATCTTCATAGATGCTTCATTAACTAGCCTTCACAGTTCTTTACATCAGCATATAGTGACAGGAAAATCATTCCTGTAGTAATGGACATAGAATCAGTCTGTTTTCTTGTATGCTACCATGGCATCAACTTTATGTATAGATGTAGAAAAAGACCTTAGTCGGACTTCCTCGGAATTCACCACAAAATGAGGCCCTGATTCTCCCCATGCTTCTGGCACATCCATGTCTTTGTCTGTGTACACCAGGATATCAAACACACCTGCAGGCACAAGCAATGGGTTCATTACTACATCAAGGTCAAGAACAAGGAATGGAGTCAAATATGCAAGGACTGGCAATTAGCCTGAGCCTAATATCTCTTCAATAACATTACCTTCATATTCTGTAAGAAAATACCACCTGCACACAAGAATGTTACATTTTCTGCAAATCAATATGAATACAGTTACAAATGTTACAAATATGTATGTAAGTTGGTAATATTGTTCAAAGACCCCTGAAGACTACATGATGAAGGAGATTACAAGTAGGTATCATTTACAAGGCAATATACAAGTACTGTGAATAAGAAATTGAAAAGGAATGGTTATGCAACCTTTTACTATGCAGTGAAATGTGCATCACAAAATCTGCTTCAAAACCTCTGTTAGTGCATGTTTTATACATGCAAATCAAACCTGAATTGCACCATCGAAACAGAGCAGGAGGTAAGTCAACTTACAAGCACTTTCTAGAAGCGGGAGGAATGTAACCGACGCTGTTATTTGCCTGATAACAGAGCGAATTTCTTCTTTGATTGCTTTGTCTGATTTATCCTTTTTACTGTAAAACAAGCACATGAATGTACACAGTTTGGGATGTTCTTAATATTATTGTAAATATAACACTAAAATCATAAACTAAAACAAGAGTCATCAAGAGATGATGGTCCAGAGATGATGAATCCCCAGTCTTGACAAATTTGATACTGGAGGTAATCATCAATGTCCAAGAGTATATAGATAGTGCCTTAGAGTAAATGTGCTGACAACCCTTTCACAATAGTTGATGACTAAAGTGATTAAATTGATTAGCATATATGAAATTTCAAATTTTACTTATTTTCTGAAAATAAAATCTTCTACATGGTGATGTCACAATCAAACAAGTGTACAGCCCTAAACCTGCACAGCATGGGGTCAGGGGAGTGGGGAGGGGGGCATTTTCACAGCCTGCCTGAAATATGAAACCCTGAATGGAACTTTTAGCCAACTCACAGGCTTGTTTCTATGGAAACGCACCTCCTCTGACCACCTGACTGATACAGGGGGAAATTCAAATCTGGATTTGAAAAAGAGAAATATATTTTCATAACGTATGTTTTATAGGCTGTCTGCATACATACATTTTACCAGTGAGTCTTTATAACATACTTCTTTACACAATAGCTTAATTTCATCATGACCCAGTAAGTCAATTTTGTGACATTTCACGGAATGTACTTGAATACTGCATTGCTTTACATCCAAAGACAGCTTTGACAAGGCAAGGAGGACACACCCCATCTGTCTGTAGGTTTGAACCCCAGCCTTTAACATCCATCCTCGATAATCTCCAGGGTATACGTTACGATCACTCTCCACTATACCCTGGATACATCTACGGCTTGACCCGATGATGGCCCGATGACTCCTCATTCATAGTAGCATCAATTAACTAAATTTCTGTCAAATAACAGCTTAGGTAGCGTTATTTTGAAGAACAGCTGGTAGTTTTGGAAAACACATCTCCGTCAGTTAAGTCAAACTAGATGTCATAGTAACAGGAAAAATAAAAAAAAATTATATAAAAGCCTTAATAACAAAATGCACCAGTTGACAACCTGTTCTCTGAGTGCACAAAGTTTCGTGGATGAATTTCTGATTAGGCCCCAAAAAATAAATGTTATGGTTCCGATTTCCTACATTTCAGAACTAGGGTAGGTAGGTAGTTTTTTTTGGGTTTTTTTGCAAAATATTTTTACATTACTCATGTGTCAGAAAATAAATTTAATTTATGATGTGGTGAGTAAAATTGTTAGGCTCGGCGGGAATATTTAGGGTCGGTCGGGAAATCGGAACCACAAGCTTTTTTTTTTAGGCCTTATGTTAGAGATATCGTCTGGACAAGAAATTATTACGAATGATTACAAACTGATTACTATATCCCACCATATTGTGGTGGAGTGTGGTCCTGTGCATATAGCTCAGGTCACTAATCAGTTGGAAGTTAACCCCCTGGATGCTGAGTTTTTCAAGCGCACATTTTCATAAGGTTTGAAAAGTGAACCTTATGCAATAATTGCGCTCACATGGTCCTGGATCTGCGTATTGCTATAAAATTACACACGCACGCACACACACACACACACACACACACACACGAAATGGGTTTGTGTGCTTATGTATAACGTTATACACTCAATCTTAAAAATGACTCGGAAATGGATTTTTCTCTATGACGTCAAAAAACGACAGAGAGGTCATACATGTATAAAGATAAGGGGGCATAACTCTACTATGCTTAACAATAGGTCATTTTAACTCAGATCATTTGGAGAGAATATGCTGTGGACACGGACGCTACATTTTTGCTATGTTTTGTTCATGGTGAACTAAACTATTCCAATCCAAAGATCCCCAAAGTGACCAGGCATGTTTTAATAGTATCACAATATATAAAAAAGAATATAACATCTTATTACATGAGAAAGCATGTAATAGCGTTTTTTATTACCCACGTGGTCAACGCATGGGTAGTTGCATACAAATCTTGTACGTCACACAAGTGTCGTATCTCGTTGACCTGAGATTCTAACGATTTGATTAGATAACCGATGACCTCTCAATTAGGTCACATTCTGACGTAACTATTTTTTCATTCATAACAAACACGTGAATTCATTCATTCTACAACTTAAATGCATTGTGGGAATGCAAACATCGCGAACGTTGCCGTGTCGCTGTTTAATTGTGAGTCGAACTGAGACATTATATCCGTCGAAAAACATAAATGCAATGTTTCCACCTGTGATGTTAGCCAATGAAGCAACTGGAAACCAAGAAATGAGGTGCAACGGAGTAGTTTACTGTAGGAGGCTGTAATGAGGGCGCTGACAACTGACATGCATCGTGGATCGCCGGTTACCAAGGCAGTGACGCCATTACAGTGTGTGACGCCATGCAAATATTGTACTGCAGTACAAAATTCTTCCGCAACCTCTTTATGAAACCGGTTTCGGTTTGAAACCAAAATATTAACAAAAATACGCTTATTTTGTCAATTTAATGCATGTAAGACGTGGGTAATAAATAAAATACCACACTCTGGTCTCATTACATACGAATTATAATGAAACTCGTGACCTTCGTATGCTATCTGACCCAGCTGTCGCTCGGTCAGATACCATAGGAAGGACACTCGTTTAGTATAATTGTATGTAATGAGACCTCGTGTAGTATTCTCTATGGATGACTGACTGCCTGAGTTTTGGTTTTACGCCGCTTTTAGCAATATTCCAGCAACATCACGGCGGGGGACACCAGGAATGGGCTTCACACATTGTACCCATGTGGGGATTCGAACCCGGGTCTTCGGCTAACGAGCCAACGCTTTAACCACTAGGCTACCCCACCGCCCCTCTCTATGGATGACCCTATCCAATATGTAAATTAGTTCTTAGATTCAGATATTTTCCGGTAGATGTATTTGGACTAAGTTTGCACCATTATTAGCAGAGTACAAGCCATATCTTCAAATGTAATGAAATTACTGAAAAAGTACATTTTAGTTGACATCATGGCTTGTTTTGTGTATTTTGCAACGTCGGAATAAGATGACATTAATGTGCTGTTTAGTAAATATCTCACCTAATTACCATTCATTGCATAAAAGGTCTCGGTCAGAATTATGCCCTTTCAACAAAACATAAAATGACAGATTGAACCTTCCTTTTATATAGTGTCTGGAATAGATGGACAATTGGTTGGTTTGACCAGGTATGACTAGTGTGTTAGGAACCTTAAGCTCCTGGAGTCTTCAAGATAAATTCAATCCTGACTTGGAATGAGCTGATTGTGCTTATGAAATGTAACAGACAAATCCAACCTTCCAAGTGAGGATATTTACCATGTATACCTTGATTGTCCAACCATCAAAATGTTTTATAACTCAAGTCCTTGGTAAAACATATGAAATGTCAAACTAAATATTCTATTTTGTTGCAGTGGTAACCACTTACTTAACCACATGATACTATTGGCAAAGCGCCACATTTTCGTAATGAATATAAAAGGACACAAACCTAGCTTCACCATCTACAGAACATTATCAAAGGACGTCTATGAGATTGAGAAATTTATCAAGAAGAAAAACGATAATATGAAACATGTTTACAGAAAATGGAATGTCCTAGATGCAGTCCTGTAATTTATATTTTAGTCTTTCAAATCTGTAATATTAGCTAGCATTTCAGTTGTTTAATCTATATTCCCAGTACCATATACTATACATTGTCTGCTTTTTATTATGCAACCTGTACCATTTTACTCTACCCACATATCTTGTTCAACTGTAACCAAGTAAAGTAAATAAAAATAATTTTTAAAAAAAAAGAAGGTTATGGTGAGTTGGTTCTTTTGCCAACATATGACTCATAGCTTGGCAAAGTGAAATATTCTTTCTACAATGTTTGCCAACTACGAGTTGTATGAAGGCAGTGTAACAACATTGTTCAATACCCGTTGCCAGATACAAATCATGTGATTATTACATAAGCATAAATTCTACTTCTCCCTTTGTTACTTCCAAACATGGCACGTAAATGTATGTCTGCTGATGAGGTAGCTGCCAATTTGATGGATAGTGATGCTGAAAGTGACAGTATTGAAGTGGAACTTAGTTCTGACTCTCATGTCAGATGATTCAATTAGAGATGATTTTGTCCCTCTTGCTGAATTATGACAGACACCACGTGGTCGTCATGAATTTCGTGGCGCAAGGACCAGGATACCACGAGGTCATGGAAATACAAGGAGAAGGGTTGCCCAAATCAAGCACAAATTGGAGGAAGAAATAAGCAGGTACCAGTTCATTTGATCAGGAATTGATCAGGCTCATGGTCTCAGAAACCAACAGACAGGCCAACTCAGAAATAAACAAAGACCATTGGGAAAGGAGTCGAGGCTCAAGGACTGGAAGACCACTAATGCCACAGAAATGAAACAGTTCATTGCCTTGAAGCTTCATATGGGTCACTACAGCCTGCCTACCATAGAACACTATTGGAGTACCAATGTTATGTACAGATCACCTTTCTTCTCTGGTATCATGAGTCGAAATCGATTCCAATTACTTCTGCGTTTCTGGCACTTTGCTGACAACCACACTGATAACAATGATCGCATGTACAAACTACACTCTGTTGTCGATCATTTCAATGATGTAATGCACAACAGTATTACCCTGGAAAGGACCTCTCCATCGATGAGTCCATGGTACTATGGCGAGGCATACTGCTATTCCGCCAGTATATCAAGAACAAACGTCACAAGTATGGCATCAAACTGTTGAAAGTCCGAATATACAGTGGAGTTGGTCTGACTGATGATCTTGGCCTGGGTCAGTCTGCTGCTATTGTTCTTAATCTGATGGAGGGCTATCTTGACAAGGGACATGTCTTGTATGCAGACAACAACTACAATTCTGTCAGTCTTGTGAAACAGATGACTGATAGTTCAACCTACATTTGTGGGACGCTTCGCCACGACCGAAAAGAAAATCCCAAGGATGTTGTCAAGCACAAACTGATGTAGGGGGAACATGTATGGTTGTCTGTAAATCTGTGGTTGTCTGTAAATGGAAGGATAAACGTGACGTCCTCATGATCAGCAGCATGCACCGCGTCGAGATGTTTGATGTCACAAATAGGAATAAGAAAGTGTCAAGGAAATCTAACACAGTTCGGGACTACAACCAAGGCATGTCTGGAATAGACAGGTCAGATCAAATGCTGTCCTATTATTCAGCTCTACGGAAGACGATCGGATGGTACAAGAAGATCGCCTTCATGTCCTCGAGATGTCACTTGTAATGCCTACATCATGTACAAAGCAAACCGCATGGAGCCAATGAAGTTCCTGCGATTCCGAGAACTAGTGACGATTGGTCTTCTTGGTGAAGCCTTTGAACGGGTTCATGGCCGCACTCCAAGAGTCGGTGAGGTTCAGGAATTCCATCACCTCACTTCCCTGCCACCCACAGAGAATAAGCAGAGACCAACCAAACCTTGTCGCACAAAGGCTGGTCTGAGACGTGAGACACACTACATTTGTGAAGTCTGTCCAGAGAAACCAGCCCTGTGTGTGGATAATTGCTTCAAGAAATACCATGTCCCAGAGTAAACTCCTGAAAATGATTCCCATCTCTCAGGGTGATGTCTGTATAATTGGTTGTTAAACAGTTCCTTAACCAGAGTATAGAGTTTTCGTAATTCTTTGTTTCCGCCAGGAGACTGCTTGTGGCTCTATTGTCAACATGTGAAATTTGTTTTAAAATACCACTGATGTAGCTACAAGATAAGTCATAGTGGCAAATTCTATTACATTCAAATTTGAAGACATGGGGTACAACAGTCCATGAGATATCGCGTTAACAAGAGTTCAAAGTGTTCAAAGTGTCGTGGTGACATTGAAAATAAGGTCAAGATCACCCCAATCGACTGGTGTCTGTGTAATCCCCTAATGTAGGCTGTCACCAAATTTGAACATATTGGATACAACAGTGCATGATATCACTTTTACAAGAGTTTGGAAAGTGTTCAAAAGTGTCGTGGTGACCTTGAAGATAAGGTCAAGGTCACCGGAATCGACTGGTGTCTGCGTAATCCCCCAATGTAGGCTGTCACCACATTTGAAGGCACTGGGAACAACAGTCCATGAGATGTTGCATTATAACAAGAGTTTGAAAAGTGGTCAAAGTGTCATGGTGACCTTGAAAATAAGGTCAAGGTCACCCATATCCACTGGTGTCTGTGTAATCCCCCAATGTAGGCTGTCACCAAATTTGAACATATTGGATACAACAGTGCATGAGATATCACTCTAACAAGAGTTTGAAAAGTGTTCAAAGTGTCGTGGTGACCTTGAAGATAAGGTCAAGGTCACCCAAATCCACTGGTGTCTGTGTAATCCCCCAATGTAGACTGTCACCAAATTTGAAGACATTGGGTACAACAGTTCATGAGATATCGTGTTAACAAGAATCTGGATGTACGGACGGACGTTCATATGTACGGACAGAAGCCGCTGAATACAGTCACCCGTTCCGGGGCACAAAAATTGCAACAAAACCAAAATTGCAACAAAACCAAATTTTGCACCATCACATGAAATCGACAAACCAACTCAGATGATTTGTCTCATAATTTTGGACACCCAAATAATTATTTTTTCACTTTCAGCTTTTCGCTTGCTAGTAGAACAGCCAGGTGTTTTTACTTAGGGGGACCACTTGCTAGTAGAACAGCCAGGTGTGCGTGAGTTGCATGTGTGAACTTGAAATTTATTATTATATTGTCACCAATGAAGGGGATAAAAATGAAGTGTTATCATTACAATTTGATCTACCATTAACATGATTAATGGTCCAAGGAGCAGAGTACTGTGAGTGAGTGAGTATGGTTTTCTGTCACTTTTAGCAATATTCCAGGAATATCACAGCGGGGTACACCGGAAATGGCTTCACACATTTACCCATGTGGGGAATCGAACCCAGGCTTTCTGTGTTACAAGCCAATGCTTTAAAGATTAAAGGATTAAAACAATCCACTGGGCTACTCAAATGCCCCCACCCAAAAAAGATAAAAAAAATCTGAGCAGAGAGGTATCACAAGTGATCAATTACAGCACGCTTGAATCCAAATATAAACAACCAGGTGTCACACAGGATTCATATCTAGACATTTTATAGTTTGCTACTGATCTTTGCTGCTAAGAAACTTACAGCAAACTGCACATGACACCAAGTGAATGCCCCCTATTCTGCCAGGATCCTTGAAATACATTACACAAAACATGAACAAATACTCACGTGTCAGCAGTCACTGTCTTATCACACTCAACATCAAACTGCCATCTCTCCAGGACCTCATTTGTGTAGACACTCTTGATGACAAGAACTAGCTTCTGCACTGTCATACCAAGCAGCCAGTCTTCAACAAAACACACACAACATGGTTCAAATGTTTGCCATTGTGATATTCTACTGTCACACAACATGACCAAATCAACACTTGTGGGTATTATCATTAAGGGTGACTATTGAGGGGGAAACAACTATTGCGATAGCAATAGTCAATTGCAACATACTTTTGCAACCAACTATAGCAATGCTATTGCACTAGGGATGTCACGATACATAAGTTTCATGAATCAATACGTATCACGATGCCCATGTCATGATTCGATATGTATCACGATACCTATTTGCGCGGATTTATGTTTTTTTATTGTCCATGAAAAGATCAAGAGTTTTGATTCTCAGAGATTAAAAAGTTCTAATTTCCCATCTTTGTGCATGAATAATAATCATTTATAACTCTCATAACATAAAAAATCATGATACAATTGCAAAATGTAAATGATACATAAACATATTTAAACTGATACTTTCAAAACTAAATTCCAATACAGTTTTGAATGTATCAATAATTGTATCGCCTCAGAAAAAGTAGTGATGCATCGATTTATCGTGGCATAAGCAAAAGACTGCTTGTGACTTTTTAAGCTACAAGCTAAATGAAATTTCAATAAGCAAAAACATACAATAATTGCTTATTCCTCACCACTTTCCCATTTCACACTTCCTTTTTAAGTAGTTTGTTATCATATTATTAGGGCTCCTTACATCAAGGCAGGAGACCTATTGTAAGCGTTCGGATTATTATCATTATTTATTATTCCGCCGATTTTTGTACCAAACATACCTCCTAAACCAATCCTCTGAATGACTTACAAAAAATCACACAGATGTCAACCGAGGTGAAGATATTCCCCTTAAAAATCTCTAGGCCCAATAGTAAAGGGGAGATAATTCAAAATAATTCCACAATTTCAAAGTTTGAGAACAAATATCTCAAGAACTAATTATTCAAACACTTCCAAATCCCTTGTACAGATGCACATTCCCAACGATTTTGCCTGGATGGGTCAAGTCGCTAAATTGTACCGTTTGGCAGTTATTTTTGTTTTCAGTTTTTGGCCATGTTTTTCAGCAGTTTTCTGAGTAGTTTGCTCCCAAAATGTGCAAATTCTGCACAAAAAGTGCCAGTATGATAGATGAAGTCTTGGTGATTCCAGAACACTAATTGTTTTGACCGTAGCTACATGACCCCTGCGACCCCGGCTGTATTTGGAAGATCCACTCGCCTGTCAAAAATGCGTTCTGGCTCCATTTTGGACAATGATTTCTAGCCCTGAAATACAATTCAAACATCCGTAACTCTCAAACCAACTGTCCGATTTCGACCAAACTGTACCTGTACAAGTGGGCTGTTAGTGTCGATTATAACTACTGCTTGCAGTAATGTATCTCCAAAGACTAGCAGTGAAATGATTCATATTAACTAAACTATTACAACTTTCACCAAATATGTGACAGACACAATTGGCTTGTTAGAACTAAAGCCAAGGAGCCCTCATCGTTGCTTGCAACTATATTTTTGTAACAATATTCGATCATAAATGCCAAATTTGACAAATGCACGGGGTTGCTAAGGTCCGCCATCATTGAATCGAAAAAATATGCATGTGATTGGCAATAAGTTTGGTATAAGTTTAATGCCATTATGAATTTTTAAACGCATTTAGCGTCCGTTAATTTCGACCCTTGTACCATCAAGAATGACATTACAAACCTAAGGAGAGACATCATGGTATTCTGGAGTGCAATCAGGTTTTCTGGCATGATGTCATAGCATCCCGGTGTGACATCATAGCAGGTCAGTGTCATGGCATCAGAGGTTATAATGTACTAAATGTATACAAAGTATTGACCATGTTGACCCTCCCCTATAAGATACCGGTATATTGTTCGATAACCATCCATATTTTCTTCTACATATTTTTCATGATCATCAAAAAACAAACCAAATGTAAAAGCATCTTATATTTTATATGAGTGTTATCTTTTAAGACCCATCCCTAGAGACCGCCATGTTTTTCTGTGACCTACAGATTGTTATAATAAATGTTTGAGGGAATTCTCACTGTTAACATAGTTAATGACAACTGTCAAACGCTATTTGCTGACTAAAGGTGTACTCCAACCACTTTGATTTAGTCTCCTATGAGGAGAGGAAAGATGCCACTGGGCAAGAGTCAAGTAGCCTACTGACATTCATAACATCACAATATCTATCATCTTACAGCAAAATATATGACAACAGCTCTATTTCTGTACCTCTAATTTGACCAATAACTTCAGTGAGGTATTTCTTAAGATCATCATCAGTTGTCACAAGCAAGGTCAAGCCATAGTTTTGAACTCGAGTGAAGGATTCTGGTGGGTAGATTCCTCGCTGATATAGTATACTGTTGATGCCATACTCTGAAAATAATAGAAATCACAATGATTACTTTTAAAACATGTTTTGGCTTTTATTTATCTTCACGTTCAGCAACATGCAGCCATAACACACAATACAGTGGTTGATATAATGAACAAACATGCAATATCAAAGGATAATGATATCTAAGTCTAACACTCGATCCATGACACCACCCAAAAATGAAACATACAACTTTATGGATGTATGTGCGAATCTACATTGAAACGTCGCTCTATGCAATAAATAAGAAGTTGTCATTCATAAAGTTGTATGTTTCATTTTTAACTCACCAACTTATAGAGTGCCCATCTAATAATCATGACACCACCGCCGAAGAGAAATGATGGATTGCTGGAGACTACTACTACCCCAGAATCTCCAAACTTCCAAGGTAAATCAGTGTAGATCAAATACATATCTAGAATCTTTATCTGTTAAAACTAATGCAAGGGTTAATTCTGCAAGGGTTTGTTCATAAAACATGAAAATTTGCCCCTCAATTAATACTGCCAAACATTCTGTCTGGGATATAAAGCAATTTCATATTATGATGCAGAAACATGAACTTACATCAGGTATATGGGTAGATAAAAAGTTCCTTTATACATGTCAACACATAACTGGGGTTTAGTCCTCTACCTGAAATGGTACTGTAATTGAGATGTGACAAATACTTACTGTACAGGCAGTACATGCAATACATGCTTTAGTGAAAGCCTGATAAATGCCATTCTATCCTAAGCAAAATAAAAATAACTTCATTCAAAACATTAACTTAGAAACTTATAACAAAATCATCTCTTTAGTATAGACCTTGGGCATGCATGGCTGGATCAAGTTTTTGGAAAATTCAAACAGTTTTATGAAACTATTCCTCTTACTCTTAAGAGCAGAAGATTGTTTTCAGCAGATGTCGATAAAAATAGCGAGGGTGTGCACATATGTGTGTGTAATTATCTAGTTAGTTTTGATTCAGAGGAATTGTTTTCACTGCTTCAAGCAAGATGAAATATTGACAGTAGTGCACTAACTGGGGACTCTTTTTGAGATCTCAATTAGCACCACACTGGGGATCACTCCCACACTGCCTGCTTGAAGTTTAACTTGGCTAAAGAGTTACTCTAACTTTGACATAGAAACAAGGTTGCAATCAGAAACAATTAGGGGTCATTTACTTAGTCATCTGCTTACCTATTTATTGTGATGGACATGTGCAGCATCAATGTGTGAAGCTTGTAACATCATAAAATTGTATGGAGTTGCTTTAAATTAGAATTTATTATTTCCTAACAAAATACAGCTAACCCAAATCCAACCCAACAGCTATTGATGTTTGATCTGAAATGAGATTAAGATAACTAACCCTTAACAATTGTGAAGTAAGTGAATCTGGGTATGGGTACTACAGATATGTATCCCATATACAGAAATATAACTGTCAGAATACAGAAATATACCTGGTACACTATGCAACAGACGAGACCATATTGCACAAACCAAAAACCGAAGCCAGTTCATATGTTACAGTGCATCACTGTGTAGCAGGGAGGCTGTGCACAGAAACCTGCATCATCCGCATTGACGATTTGGCTTGAATGCACTATACCGGGCGCAGCGCTCGCTGCTCCCTCTACGATCCTTAGGGTTAGGGTTTAGGGTTAGGCACTCTTTACGATCCTCAGGTTTAGGGTTAGGCACCCTTTACTATCCTTAGGGTTAGGCACCCTTTACGATCCTTAGGGTTAGGCACCCTTTACGATCCTTAGGGTTAGGGGTTAGGGTTAGGGAAACCCAGTAGCGCTAATTATATCTGAAAAGAGGTATTTTTTTCCACTACTGAATAGTAAACCAGCTGACAATGTGGGTACAGTGGTATTGCAAAGTAGCTGAGTACAGTAAAATGCACTCGTGTCGCAACTACAAGATAATAACAATCATTGCAATACATCATTTCATGGAAACAGCAAACATAAAACATACACTGTTGCCATACATGATACAACCTCGAACCGCAGGGCTCTGTTCCTTAATGTAAATCGATTATCAATCATTTACAGTGTCTATTATCAATCGACACGTTTTACAGAGGCTCTTGTATGTTCTCTTTATTTGAAAATTCATTTACGCCAACTTACCAAAGAATTCTGTGACAATTTCAGTAGATCCCTTCAAAGTTATCGCATTCTGTGTTTTAGTACCCGCCATGTTTGAACTCCCGCTGCAACCACAGCGCCTCCTATTTACAAAGGGAGTTAACTCTAATAATTCGTCATCAAACCTCCTCAGAATGTCATAGAAGGCACCGAGATCGAACCCAAACCGAGATACTATTGGCGTTATTTACTGTTGGAACATCTTTGTAGTTTTATTTACACATATAGTTATTACCTATTAATGTCACCAATTTCCCAGAAAAGTTTTCTAAATAAACTCAAGAGCGGACCCAGGATTTTAAGGCTTATTTTCCCCTTATTTTTTAAGCCTTATTTATCAACACACACACACACACACACACACACACACACACACACACACACACACACACACACACAGAGACACAGAGACACACAGAGACACACACACACACACACACACACACACATAGAGGCTTCATGACACATTGTTCTGCCCAAATCAACATAAATACTTTATGTGTTCTTTTTGTGTATTATTCATTGCTCTGTTACTACTTCGAGATATGCCATGATTATGGTGTTTGTGGTGCTTTTAGTAATTAGGTTTGTGGTTTCCAGGTACCAAATTGATATGTTATCTACTATTCGTCCCATGGTTTTACAGACACAACCTGTTAAAGATATGGGTCTGTAATTTGAAGAATCAGCAGGATTCCCACCAGGCTTTGGAATAGAGACAACAATGGCATTACGTCACGAAAGTGGGAAATTCCCTGAAGTCTATATTTGACCAAAATTTCTATAAGGATTTCTAAACATGATTCAGGCTAATGCTTCAAGAGCTGATAGTGTATATTATCAGCGCCTGTTGCTGTATCATGAGCTTGCTCATGGGCGGTATGGAGCTCATGTAACGAAAATAATTCGTTATAGTCTTCACCATTGCCTTGAGTTAAAATTTATTCTTTTCTTCTCCTGTTGCTTTTAATACCTTTGAAACTCATAATTTGATGATGAAGAATGTTTGGCAAGAGTATCGTCATTTGTTTTCTCTATGTCGGTTTTATAAGTTAATACATTTTTTATCACCATCCCTCAGATAGTAAACAGTAGGCTTGGAACCTTTGCCTTTGACATGGGTGTGCGTGAATTTATTTTGGAAACATAGTTCCTCCAAGACTGACGCTTATTCTGTTTAGATGCGCGTCGAGTCTTGGCATTTAAAATTGTAACTTAGTGGCTGAATCATTGAAAATACATAAATCATTTTCGGAAATGAATTCCTCAAGGATAGTATGGGCGCGGGCGCGGGTCGTGTCCGTTAGATCGCCCTATGATGAGCCATGGCTTAGGAAGTTTTGAAGATCTTTTTGTCGAATATTAGAAGAAGGGATATATAAGTCGCACAGTGTCAGTGCAATGTGAAGAGTCAGACGAACAGCAAACAGTTTGAAGATTTGTATTAAGTGAGACAGGGCTATAATAGACAAGGCGATACATTCCCTGTCCGATGACAGATGTTTTCATAAACATCCATATCGTCAAGGAATCCAAACTTGTTGTAAAGCTGGAATTGATTGTTTGAACAACCAGCTTGTCTATCGCTTTGGTTCATCCTGTTAATCTTTCGATTCATTTTCACGGATTGCTTCACATTAGTTTCACGTAGCATTTGTGGTGTCATCGATGAAACGGGGTTGTTTTTAGTATGGACTCAACGTTTTATTGATTGTGTTTCGTTGTTCCAGACAGTGTCCTTGAGCATATGGAATCTGATTAACTTTGAGATGACATTGAAGACGATGGCAGCACCTCAGCAGTCTGTGTTGCAGACTCCCCATGAGGTAATAACTCATCCATTGGGAGAAGTTCAGGGTGGGTGGACTTTGTCCATGTCACTTCTGTCTGACATTCAATAGAAGCCGTTACCAAAGATGGTCCTCTGGTTAAGAGTTTCCTAATATCATTGAAGCTAATGTTCTGGGTAAATTTGATTTTATTAATTTGCAGCTCTCTCTTCCACATTGGACACTCTTTTGATGAGGATGAATGCTGACCAGAACAGTTGACGCATTTCTTAAAGATCACATGCAACGTAAAACAAAACTTTGCAGATTCTGATACCTTTCGGTATGGACTTACAGATACAAATTGTCTAAAATGCAAATTCAACTTATAAAGTTGAAAAATAACGCGATGAAAAAAACCCCGCGAAATCGGATTTCAAACGATTCACTAAATTCACCCCAGCGCTTGGGGTGAAAAGCGGTTTCAACAGCTGGGCTGCGCTCATAGCACATACGCAGTGAAATAGGTTCGCGCAGCTTGGAAGCGGGATGTCCGGATTATAAGGTCGTGAGCAGGAGTAGTCTAATCAAAACAAATAGTAAATAATCTACCCATTACATAAAATAACCTTGTTAGGATCTAGATCTACTCAGCTATGTGTCAACCAGTGAGGCGTTCGACATCTCAAGACGGAAAACCTTCGCTGGTGGTGATTAATCGGTGAAGGCTTTGATGTGAGCTATTTTTCTAATGTTTTGTTGATATTTCACAGGCGCGAGCTTTTTATATGTTATTACAGTAGATTACCGATTTAACTGTTTATATAATTTCATTTGTCTATTTCACCACACGTTCTTCCTACCGAGTCACTTTCTCAGTTCGATACTTGTCATTATTTAGCCTTGGCAGAATTTCTAACTGTGGTATAGATATGTCGTTGTCATAGGCAAAACTCAATGTCTGTTTTATTGACACCTAGGTGTCTGCCTGCCTGTCTGCTAATGACAATATTCAATACACAACTTCGATCACTGACCACATGCAATTTGAACTTAACGCCTATCAGGTTATACACCATAAACAAAACGCATTGATTTATGGCCCGAGTTCGGTCTCTGTCACATTATGTAATTACACAGACAGGCAGGTGTGATACTTGTACGCATGACATGTTATGCTCGTTGATTGCAAAATGTTATACACAAAAAAATGAGCATGTATTTACAAACCCCAACATCTCTATATACACAAACAAAATGAGCCGTGAGGGTTATCTCCCAAAACTTAAGACAGACATATCTTAGACAAGTATAACTTAGACACTAATGAAGGGGATTAATTAGACAACACCCATGGCTGAAATGGAACAGTCCTAATTAGTGTTCCCTGCTGAGGAGACCTAGCTTGTATTCAGAAGTAAATGATATGAACTGTACAAGCGGAATTAAGTTTAAAGATGCATGCTATGTTTTCATTTGAATATCTGCTCACAAGATGAAAGGGGTCAACTGTTCTGATACCTATTGTGATGTGATGAACTCTTCTCCTGACTCACAGCGAATCGAAGACTTCAAGGACTACATGGTGAGCACCTGGATCAACTACGATGCGCGATTCCCTTCTTGCCCTATGGAACCGCTATGAGACTCACGGCCCAAGAACGAACAACAATTTGGAAGGATTTCTAAAGGAAAAAACCGCATCCTGCCGCACCCACATCCTAACATCAGAAAGAGAATCTATCGCGAAATTGACAACAGATTGGAAAGACTGAAGCAGCAACTTCAGCAAGCTGAGAAAAAACACATCCAGTTCCTTTATGCAGTTGGACATTTGCTTCATCTTGGTTAGGGAAATTTTGTATCAAATAAATGCTGTGCATAATCTGCCAAGGATGTCATGATAATGACTAGTAAGCATTACATGTTAAGTTCAAATTAAATGTTAAGTTATGTACAAATATTATATTTTAGGGAAATATTGTGGAAATGCAGTGGACATGATCAACATAGTACCATATTTAATATTTACTATTTATTTATTAACTTGTAATAAATATGCTGAATAAACATAACGTCTTGTCTAATTGATTCTACTGGAGTGATCCATTATAAGAAATAGGTATCAGCTTGAGGATTAGTTGTGCACTGAACCAGAAATGTTGTTGTTTTAAGCTGTCTAAGATATGGGGTCTAAGTGTTGGGAGGTTACTGCCGTGAGGGCATCGGCAAATGAACCAGCCACTACACTTGATTGCACACCCACCCGCTCTGACTGGGTTCGGTATCCCGGGTGCTTCGTTTCGAGGGAAGTGAACCCAAGTACGAAATATTGCACTTTTGATTTGCGATTGTATCGTCAATTCACACAAGTTCGATCGACATGAAACTTCGATCGCCCATTTTGAATGGTAATTGTCGCGATATAGTAGCGATAACTTACGGTATCTGCAGGCTTTGATCTCCTGGTGACACCACTTTCATTCGTTTGGAGCGGAAAATGTTTCGTGTCAAGTTACCAAACGTAAGTTATAGCTCATATTCAGCAAACAACTACTTTTTAACCCTAGATCAATAATGTAACTTTATCAGATCCAATAAAATGTAAACAGTATTTATTTCAAATTTTAGTAAATTGACAGCACACCTGTCTTCTGTTTGTTTGCGTTGCTGGTCTAATTGTGACATGTCCAGATATCCTTGTCAAGAAAACCTAATGCTTTTTGAGAATTTCCGTCAATTTGTACCTGATGATGTTCGAGCTATTGCCTCATTGATAAATACAACCTTGGCACAATGTACCCACCCTACATGTCAGCACAGAACACATTTACGTTTCTGCAAGCCAGTTCATGGTTTGATGCCCGTCACGATGAGCCTGAAGAATACGTCCCTGCATAATACTTCTATATAAGCTAAATATTTGTGACTTATCATCGTTTTTAGAAGAATTGAAACACAAAATGAACGTTTCATGGACATAAATACCATAAAATTACTTGGGACTGCTCTAGCTCTGAATTTGACACAAGACATCTTTTATACAAGTCATCCTGTTTACGCGACAAGCCAGCCAATCATTTGGTCGAACTTGTGTGACGTAGCTTTCTGGGTCACTTGTGTTGACAGTGAGAGGGTGGCCATGCCGCGATTGTGAAAAGCAGTAAAAATACCTGGATTTTGGAAATGTTTGACATAAATAAACAAGTTTAGAGGTAAGAGATTCGAAAATAAGATTATATGAATATAACTTTGAAAATTCAGCGACAGTTCTTAAGTGATCGAACTTACATGACACAAGGGTACGCTTATAATTTTGTTTATATGTTTTTTCATAATCAGCAATGTATATTATTATTATGGTTGCATGTGACCTTGAAAGCTGCTATCGCAATCTTAAGTCACATGTGTTTTCTCACCACAGTGAGCACAAGTAATGGGTGTTTGCAGGAATTTACCCCATGACCAAACCTCAGTGGGCTTGGGACATATTGTTCAACTGGAAGGCAGCAATACCTTGCTCTGATAGTTTTTGGTATAGATGGAGAGATGAAGGAAGACAGGTACGTGTTGGTTTGAATAACGTCTGAGTTTTGACGCATTGTAAAACTTTTCAAATGTGTGACACCTTGAGTTTTCAACTCGCAACTCTAGAAGATGATCCCGGTCCTTTGCTTGAACTGAGTAACCTGTGGACAGATACTGAAACAGGGAGTCCAGCCAATGTATCAACATTAGTAAGTTAGTCGCTTGCTGTCTCTTGACACATTTAACTAGAAGTGACCCACCTACCACGGAGTATCATAAAGACAATGCTACATACAAGTGGTTGTCCGACTTGCAACACCAAGGATACTAGTACTGGGATGATATGCTCAAGCAGAAATGATTTAACAATTCATCAATCTACCAGATTGGTCCGTGAGCCATTGCCTTCTGGGCATAAGACTCTAGGGAAATTATAAACAGGACATATTTCACAATCGAACGATATTTTACAAACAAAAAGAGCCAAGACCTAAAGTCAAAATATAGTTCATAATATAATTTGTGCAACGTGTTGGCCTCACAGGGTCCACCGTCAATAAATATTATTTCTGATGTTCATATGAGATAACGGTTTAAAGTCTGATATTTTCCAGGCCAAAGTAACAGCCGCTTCGCCAGCCATTGAAGGTTAGATATTTGCGATTCATGAGGTAGCAGCATATCACCTGTTACTGCTACACACAGACGGCTATTCATCTCTCCTCAATAGATGTAGGTTTGTTCTTTGAAATCATTTGACGTTCAAGTAGCTTTAGAAGAACATGTTATCTACGTCGGCATCTGTCTTCCTGTTATCCAACGTAGGAATATGACAGAGTAGACAAGAGAGACAAGATCATTCAGTATCAACATTACTGAAACACGTATTTCATGAACATCCACTGACTGAGCTGTTTGATTGTAACAAATCAATAACAACTTCTCTGCATCGGAAATGTTGGCAAATGTTTGGTAAGGATATTTATATATCTGTTTCGCAACAAAGAATATTTCATACATTTGAAAGAAATTTGGTGTCCATGTTCAATGTCGCAATGATACAGCACAAAAGCAAGTTTAAGAATTATATTTTTCAAAGTAAAAGTAGATTTATCATAAATGGATCATTATTCCTCATCCACACAAGGTTCCAAATGTTGATCCTTCTTGTAGTTAAATGAGTGAGCAAATGTTCTCGTCACGATATGGCAGAAATATTGCCGATGTGACGTTAAATATTAACTCACTCACTCACTAAATGAGTGAGTGAGTTCACATTTTAAGTCACATGCAGTTTTTCAGCCATGTCGTGACTATACAGTGTGCGAAATAGCCACTGGCCAACTAGCCCGTAGCTAGTAAAAATCCAGTCGGGCCAGTAAATCCCCACAGTCACTGGCCCGAATGGCTAGTGAATTTTCATGGGGTAATTTTGTAAATATATCACTCCTTCCGACTTGTTAAGTTATCACACACTTTTAAATCATGCAGGATTATGGCCTGATAAAAACTTCATCATATCAGCAGCCTAATGATGAAACCTGTCTACATTCAAATTTCGGGCTAGTGAATTATTTTGTGGGCTAGTAACTTTTTGAAACTATTTCGCACACTGTGACTATACACGATCTAAATACATAATGAATACATTTAGATTATTAATAGCTGGCAACGAAGGGCAGTCAATAACCTCTAGCATATCACTGTCAGAAACAGACTTTAGAACTAGCATTTATCTTTAGAATGTTATTTCTGTCAGAACAATGCAATATAAAACGGGGTATGGATCGCCAGCAGCTGAAAAAAGATCACCATGCTAGTTTTACGGTTTAACAATTCCCATTTCAATACTATATTGAGTAAACAATGCGCAAGGTTACAATGAATGACAAGACAGATTTCTAATACAATATTACATTTTTGTATTGGGTCAAAATGAAACCAAACCGCTCAAGCTTAATGAATTGCATTCGAACGACAATATAGTACTGTAGAACAGTTTAACAGTTTCCACAACTTCTTCTGTTGACGACTATATATCTTTACTGCCGAGACATGTGGTTACAGGCGACACCACCGTGTGGTATCAGGGGAGGCAACTCTATGTTGCTTACCGTAGCTCGTGATATGACAGTAGCCACACCTCAGTACGGCCTTTCAGATAACACTGCAATCATGCAGAACTCACTCGAATGAATGCCACAGTCTTACACCAGAAGCGGCAAACCGAGAGCATAACAAAGAGGAAGTAACTCCCTAGCGCACCTCCTCAGCTCACCCTCAACAGGCAAAGTTACACAGCCTAAGCAAGATGCAAGTTCAAATCACACTCAGTGCTTTAAACTTTTGTGTCCCACAACAACTAAAAGTCAATCAATGTGACATTCCAATCAACCAAAACACAATCTGATAATACAAGGGACCATGGCGTCTTACAGTACTTTGCTACCTGCTTGGATCCCAGCTGAATTAACACCATCCCTTTAGCCGTTGGCGATTGTACTCAGAGTTTCAGATTATATGAAGACATATTCTACTATTAAAACATGTTGTATGAAAAATACCTTGAATGAAATTGGACTTATATACCCTCTCAGGGGGACAATTATTTCACACTACTTCAACCCCCTTTGAAAGTATTGCCACTATTAATAGTCTAGGTTGTTTATTCATTCAAACCAAATTAAACTGCAATTATTAATTCTAATGCTATTTGGGGCGGTGGCGTAGCCTAGTGGTTAAAGCGTTGGCTCGTCACGCCGAAGACCCGGGTTCGAATCCCCACATGGGTACAATGTGTGAAGCCCATTTCTGGTGTCCCCCGCCGTTATGTTGCTGGAATATTGCTAAAAGCGACGTAAAACCAAACTAAGTCAGTCAGTCAGTCAGTCAGTCTAATACTATTTACAATAATAAGTATTGATGAGTATACATGATGTGGCCAATGCGACATCGTTGCATAATGACCTCTTCAAATCTGGACTGACAACCCAAGTAGGTGTAACCGATAGTTGGTTTTGTTTGATGTAATGTATTGATACCTACTTGGGTGTCCCACTTCTTTTGCATTAGATCAGGAATGCAAGATGTATTTATAACCAGAGTATGGAATCTGAAGACGTATCACAGATTTGTCGAGTGCAGCAGCCGAAATAAATGGTTCTACATCTATTCCGAGAGATGGAATAAGTGTAAATGTTTTTAACATACAGATCCCCATATAGGGGTTAAAGTTTGAAATGGCGTGAATTTAGAGAAGGCTCATTTGCTTCAACGTAAAGACCGCCAATATGAAGTTAAATCATATATAATTCATGGAACCAATGCTATTTTAAATCAGCATCATTACTCAGGAACGTTTATGTACATTTGTATTCATGCCACGAATGTGAAAATTTATCAAATTTGGCTCAAAATGAAGGTACCGTCGGCTTATGAAATAGTGTTAATATTGGAAATACCAACTGCACCTAATTATCATCCAAACCTGTCAGCATCAAACAACATTGAAAAGTGAAGTGATGGACTCCATTTTTAGCAAGCATATCCAAAATATTCTGATTACAGCTACTACAGCAACATGTTCCAACCAAAGGTATTTGCAACCACTTTACCGGTTCTACTGATTCGTTTCGGGAATATTGTCTCACTCGCAAGTTTTCAAGTGTCTGAGGACGATGGTGCCGTTTACGGACGCGTCGATCAAGTTCGTCCCAGCGATTTGGAAGACCAGGGAAGGACATTGACGTTCGTGGAATATGCACCTGTAACACGAGCTGTGTGGGTCGAGCGTTGTCGAGTTGAAACAGCTCCTTCTGGCGGTTGAAAAGGAGGAACGGAGGTCGCAGGATTTAGTCAATGTAAGATTGCCTTGAACCACCACTAGCCATAATCTACCGGTGCAGGACATGTTTCCCCACACAATGACGCTTACCCCACCAAATCGGTCCACTTGTCGAACGCAGTTCAGCGCAAAATGACTGTGTCGACGTCGATGGACACGTTGTCACCCATCCCGTCGTTGTAGGAGCAAAAGCAGTTCATCGCTGAACCAAACACGTCGCCAGTTCCCCAGGTTCCATGCCTGTACCCCGTTGCACCATTGGATACATCGTTGTCGGTGACCAGTCGTGTCAGGACAGGTCCAACTTTGGTCGATATGCTCGAATTTCCACTTCTCTCAAACGATTTCTGATAGTTTGGTCTGAAATTCATCGAAGACCAGGCATGTGTCCTGCCGTGTCTGTTGCTGTAGGAAATCGGTGACATTGGTGAAACTCCCGGATGAATCGGTGTACTGAGCAGGAGTGGCCACTCTTGGCCTTCCACTTCTGGGACGATCTCTGGTCGAATTGAAGCGGGTATTTCGATGCCATAATCGAGATATGGTGCTCTGGTGGACGTTGATCTGTATTGCAACGGCAGGCTGGAACTCCCCTGCTTCAAAACGTCCAATGGCAATATAAAACGCCTATGCCTTTCATTTTTTGACTGTAGAGTATAGATTCCTACGTTTGTTAAAGATAAATTTAATTTATAGATATTTAAAGGGATACAGTGAAGACCTGTCCTCAAAAATAACATAATAGCATGGTATGTCCGATATCAAGATTCACACATTAAATGAAATCCTAACCCGGATCCATACTGAAGGGAGTAAGTCTACAACAAACGAGACTGTCGAGTATGTCTCTGATTGTAAACGCGATTCCATGACTGCACGTATAACAGTACCAAGACGCCAATTAAAATGGGATAAATACACAAATATATATAGATATATCTTTTCACAGTTTGGAAGTCTGTCTGTGTTTTGTCAGCCATATTGCGGAAAGAAATCCGAGTGTATCGCTGTGTGTATTCTAAATGCTGAATTAAAGATAAGTTAGCAAGCAATCAAACCAGATGCGTGTATATTGTGTTGTTCCGTGGTGTGTGGCGTGTGTCTGTGTGTCTGTGACACTTGCCTTGGTGACATCACACATCTGTCTATGTGAACCATATTTCATAGTAAATCCGTAACACAGTAATTGGTATTGAGAAAAATATACACGTGAGGCACCTCAAAAGTGACAAGTGTTTAAATGTTCATTTTAGAATTGACGTCCATACCTTTTACATGTATCAATAACTCTATAACAGGCATGAAATTGTGTTTATTCATGAACACACAAATGACAAAATGAATACACAAAAGAGCAACATCCGGGACATGCCTCAGCACGATGGTGCAACGTAATCCACGGCCATTCTGTTCAGGAAAAGCCCTTTTCGGTTGTGCATACACTGAAATTCAAACTTCATCTCTTACATCTTGTTCCACGATCTGGATTTGTTCTCCTGTTTAAACGGAGCTTTTCCAGGATCACTGACAAAAGATACGCAGGTGTCACATTAGAAACCTGCCTTTATACACTGAGACAGCATGTCGAAGCGCACTTTCAAAGAGTTCAGCAATCTGCGCGGGGTCTCTAGCTGACACTTCGGTGTACTTGTGCTCTCTGTCTTTTGTAACAATTGCGTCCACAACTTGCCAGACAGGATACTTCCTTTCCTCTGATTGGCATCACCCATCAATGTGAACCATATGGCATGGTAAATGTAGAACACAAACAATTTGACCATTACAAAAGTATGCGCGTGATGCACCTCACAAGTGACAAGTTTTTAAATGTTCATTTTAGGATTGACTTCAATACTTTTTACATGTATCAATAACTCTATAACTAGCAATATAATAACTTACATACATTGTTTTAATTCATGAGCACACACAAGACATAATGAACACACAAAGTGCAATATCAAGGACATCCTTCAGCACGATGGTGCAACGTAATCCACGGCTTTTCAGTTCAGGAAAAGTCCTTTTCGGTTGTGCATACACTGAAACTCAAACTTCATCTCTTACATCTTGTTCCCCGATCTGGATTTGTTCTCCTGTTTAAACGGAGCTTTTCCCTGATCACTGACAAAAGATACGCAGGTGTTATCATTCGTCTCGGTGACATTAGAAACCTGCCTTTATACACTGAGAGAGCATGTCGAAGCGCACTTTCAAAGAGTTCAGCAATCTGCGTGGGGTCTCTAGCTGACACTTCGGTGTACTTGTGCCCCCAGTCTATTGTAACAATCGCGTCCGCAACTTGCCAGATGGGAGTCTTCCTTTCTTCTGCAATGTCTATCTTATTGGCAACCACATAAATGGGAACATTGTTTTCCTGCTTTTCTTCCAGAATGAGATCTCGCAAAGAGTAAATTTGCTCAAATGAGTCTGCGTCATCCACGGAATAGACGAGAACAAATGCATCCCCTTTTGCAATAGCATGCTTCCTTACCGTGGGAACAGCATCCCCATTGATGATTTCAACTATTCCCACTGTCAAATTCAATCCTGATGAGTCATATGTGCGCCTGTGGATCTCCTCGAACGTACCTTTATACTCTGTGATGAAATTCTGACCCAGAAATTGAGAAATAATAGCTGTCTTTCCTACTCCAGAAGCTCCAAGGACTACAAGGCAGAGGTTCTCGTCCTGGTCCTGGCTGCCAGCATTAAATGAACGTACTCTTTGAGCCATCCTTAAATGAACTTCCAAAGACAGTTTCGATTTGTCTGAGAAATTGAGTAAACAGCGGTCTTATATACCTGTTGAGACTTGACCCATACAGCGGTCTTTCACACCATCCCACGGTCATTGACGTATTTTGTGCAGACAGCACTACAGACCACTGACGGTACACTGAAACCCTGGCAACAGTTTGAACGGTTGTGACACTAACTAAATATATTACAGTTTGTCGATATCAGAAGCGATCTAAACACTTGCGGACAAAATAAATAAAGCAGGTACGTCCGAATCCTAGGACGTATTTTATATCAGTACTTTTTAAATAAATTTCCAGTTTAATTTGTTTTCAAAAATCGTTGAAAATACCTCAGGGCGGAATACACGTGGCAAAACTTTTACAGAAGCGCAACTTCAAGAAAATACAGATAGAGCGAGTTCACCAAACGCATAATATGGTCTGGCTTAAATAAGTCTAACATATTTTGCTGCACACCCTAAGGTTTTATATTAAGTTAAGTCTCTTTGGAAGTTAGCAGGGTGAAATTATTATACAGTCTGAGATATATCAAAATGTTGTGTTTCATTATAGGCTGGTGCATCGACAATGTCAAATCTGCATTTATCAACTTAGCTATGCCAAATCTTTACCAAAAGAGAGGTTCAAGTACCAGGGTCATCTGGGTTTATCACATTATATGATGTATGTTTACGATCATTTTTCGGCTATACTCGAAATACTTGTTTTCATGAGCAATGAGTTCATGGTGTTTCTGCTGTCTTGCATACTTTGAAGAGTCAAACACAACACCATGACTTCGTTCCTCCATTTCAGTGATACAACCCCGGATCTTGATCACCGAGGTGTCAGACCTGTGTCTTCTACTCGATTCAGTACAGATTATCAGTACTTTGGTCTTACAACTGTTGCGTTTGAGGAAGATTTGAGCCATCCAGTTATGAATATTGTTTGAAAAGTCTGTATCTATGTGGAATTTGTAGTTTTATGTTCCAGGCGTCCGCCCTCAGGTGGACCAAACAATATCTCCAAGTGGTAAGTCAAGGGTAAACTGAAGACATTTGTTTAGTTGAATAACTGTCAGGAACAGGTGGAGTTTTTTTTATCAGAATTGCTGCCAATGCAAACCTAAGAGGCACAGTTAGGTCTCGTAGAGAGTCATTGACGGCATTGTTCACCGTTTCTTCAAGAGGTGAGGTGAAATTGGGTTTAACGTCGTACTTGAGAATATTTCACTCATATGACGACGTGCATGCGTGTGTATGTGTATGTGCGGCTGCTTGTGCTAGCCCAGATTTAAGATGGTTTTATAGTGCTAGCTCACTGAGATACCATTCCGCAGTGAAGCATGAATACCCCACACAGACACAGTATACTGACCCCGAGCCGACCAGTCCTTGTTGTACCCATTAATGCCGAGCGCCAGGCAAGTATCAACAAGTACCATATTTTAACGTCTTTTGGTATGACGCGGTCGGAGGTCGAACCCGCGACCTTCCGCTCTCCGAGCGGACGCTCTAACCACTTCACCACGGAGGCGGTTGTTTCTTCAAGACATTTCTTTAGAAGCCACAGTGGCATTTGGTCCAGAGCGCATGATTTTGTTTGATTGTAAAAGTTGTTTCATTGTGTACTCCAATTTTTATGTCATTTCAAATTGAAGAACACCCGTGCAGATCCCAGTACGAATTGTTCTTCGGTAACCCATGCTTGGCGTGAGAGGCGACTAACGGGATGTCATCGTATCCCAATTGCGTAGATCGATGGCCATGTTGTTGCTCACTGGATTGTCTGGTCCAGACTCGATTATTAACAGACCGCCGCTATATTGCTGGAATATTGCTGAGTGCGGCGTAAAACTAAACTCACTCACACTCACTCCCAGTTTGTTACAAGGGCGCATTGGCAACTAAAGGAACAGCGCGAAAAGCGAGATGCACGTGCGTTAACGGGTTCTCAACAAACTTTTGAGCTGGCGAGATGTCACGTGCCCCAGCTGCACAGGTGAGTGAGTGAGTATGGTTTTACGCCGCTATTTAGCAATATTCCAGCAATATCACGGCGGAGGACACCAGAAATGGGCTTCACACATTGTACCCATGTGGGGATTCGAACGCCGGTCGTGACGAGCGGACGCTTTAACCACTAGGCTACCCCACCGCCCCAGCTGCACAGGTAGTGCGCTGTATGTACTTTGTAATTGCATACTTGGGTCACCCCACGTCATTTTCATCCTTGAAAAAAATCATAGACTTTGTAAATTATAGACTTTCATTTTCTCTCACTTTGTCAATCAGCATTAATCACATGTCTCTGACGTCATTAATGCACGTGCATCTCGCCTTTTAGCGCTGTTCCTTTAGTTGCCAATGCGCCCTTGTAACAAACTTGGAAAAAGCACAAATAAATGATGACAGTTTCTTAAACAACTTTTTTATTTTTGTGACACAAATTATGCATTTTTTTTCTAGAGTTGGTCAGTTGTTTGTATTGCAGTCCGCGTTGGTTTCATTCTCTTATGTCTATTTGTTTTGTGTTAGATTGCACTTCATCGGTATCATTTTGTCTCAAACGGACTGTAGTTTGAAATAAGGACCAGTTAGCCGTCGAAAAATTCCATCATGTATACGATGGAGAAGCAGATGGAGTTATTTCTGAAAGAATAGTTGGGAAGTGGTCACTTCCGCAGAGGTCACCATGGACAGACCAATCAAATTGATTGAAGAGGTGAGAAGCTGCAAGTGACAAATCCAGAGAAGAGTAGGTGCCAATTGCAGGATGGAGATAGGTGCTTGAATCATCATTGTACATACATTGGTCATTATTGGAAATGAAATCTTAGATTATTTTACCTTTAGTATTAGTGTTGTTACTACCCCAGAGCGGGTTGTGACCATTTAGGTCACCCATAATAACACAGGGCTTCGGGACTTGATCATAGAGTGACTGTAGATCAGTCTGCTGAAGTGCCGATGAAGGCGGAATATATAGAGAGCGTAATGTCAATGCTACACCCAGAGTAAGTCGCACTGCCTCACCTTGGAGATTAGTTTTAAGCGGAACAGGGCTGCAAATAACATCCTGTCGTATAAGGATAGAAGATCCTCCCGTGGCCCTATTACTCAGAGGAGAATAATGATGAAAGGCTGTAAATTGGCGTAAAGTAAAATTATCCGTCTGGTGGTGTTAGATCCTGGACTAATAGCTGTAGTTCACTACAATTAATCCTTAGACCTCTACAATTCCACTGCACGATATTAGTAAAACGACCTATCTTTTAGGTGGATTCATAGGGGATCTACCCCCCACGTTCTTCGAGGGCGACAAGCTATGTGCCCTGGCATGGAAGTTTTCGGAAACTTCCATGTCCTCAAGCGATCCGTATTTATTAAACATTTTGATTTGATTTTGTGAACCCTTTGAGGGTCTGTCACTTTTTTCGATGATTCTGTTCTTGGCTCATTAGTACTTCGAGAGTGTTCTTGGAATTTGGTTTAGTTCGAGTTTGTTGGGCTTACTGAGATGATGAATGTTCCCCGGATAAAGATGAATCTTGACTAGATGTCTGTGACGGAACTTCAGACAGGATCTCCTCGTTATATCTCCATATTTCAAAGTCTGTGTAGACTGTTCAGGTCTAAGGCTTGTTGGTTTTAACCCATGTCGAGTCTGTTTGACAGTGTATTGACGAGGTGGTAACTGATAATGTGTTTAGCTTTGAGATGGTTTCCGAAGATGACCTTGCAATTGATGCATACGAACTACCTGGTGCTGTTGATTCAACGATTTTTTTGGCATCAGCAAAGCTAATGTTTTGGTGAATTTAATTTTAGTAATTTATATTTGTTACTTTCAAATTGGACAATCCTTTGAGAAGGAAGAATGTCTTCCTGAACAGTTTGTACACTTTTTAGAGTCTATTGTAACATGAGTAGTCTCACTGCAGTGGGCACATGTGATCGGTTTTGTACAGGTGTTAACACCGTGGCCATATGTTTGACACCTAAAACATCTCAAAGGATTTGGGATGTAGGTGTCAACCGACAGAACCCTGCCTTGACTGACTTCGGAGGAGTTGGGGAAGAAAATGAAAAGAGGTAGGTATTGGTTTGAATGGATTCATTGTTTCTGCGGGTCGTAAATCGTTTCACATATGTTACTCCCTGGTCTTTCATTTCAGAGACAATGTCTAATTCTGACATATCAGCCAACACTCGCTTTCGGTCTCTGATTATACCTTTACTGTGGACAGAGACCGTAACAGGAACTTCAACAAACATATCCATAGATAGCAGGTTGGTCGGTTGCTGTTTTCTGCTACATTCAATTAAATGGGATCCTGAACGCAAGCGTTTGCTATTTCTCACCTCTCCTGCTATTCCGTTGACACCTTTAGAAATCGCAAAAGGATTAAGTTTCCAGGGAGTCTTATGCGGAGTTTCCATAATCAAAAATCGTGGCCAATAATCAACAGATTTACAGGGTCGCTGTTCCTAATCATTGTCCAGTGGACGTTGTTTTTTGTGTGTTTTTTTAGGGTGTTTGGTAGTCCATGTTTAGTTTATATTTATTCATCATCCGAGCTCCCCACCCACCACGGAGTGTCATAAAGACGGTGCTAATAACAAGTGGATCTCCAACTTGCAGCACCAGGGATACCTGCATGATATACTCCAGCAGAAAACAATAAAAGTTAATTATTCTACCAGATTGGCCCATGAGCCACCGCCTTCTGGGTATATTACTCTAGGCAAATTACAAAAGTGAAATATTTCCAAATTCAAATACATAAACATAAGCCAAGTCATTTCACAAAACATTTTCCAAAGTGTCTAAAACTTGTGTATCAAAATATACATACACAGCATGACCAGCCGATTGATTGAACCGGGCCCATTCAACCACCCGTCTAGGTGAAGTAAGGGGCGAAGTGGTGTGTTGGGCAAAGGAACGCTATTCCTGGAACCTGTGCCCTCAACCACCACTCCCGTCCTCCACCGATTCAGGGGCGCAACCCACGGCTGACAGGTTGGTGGACCAAATATACCCCCAGGTCCACACGGGGGGATGAAGAGCTCTTAGCGTTACCCAGCACCCACCACGAGGAGGTGGCTCTTCACGGGTGCCCACTCAAATTGAATAAAAAGGTCTTTAAAAGAAAGCAGACATTAATTGGTCCTGATATTTGTTGGGACAGATGATGAAGAATCCTCTAAAGTAAGTTTTACATGTTATCATTAGAACGAATACTTGGTAGTTACTGGCATTTACCTTGAACAAGGGTCTAATTGATTTCTGGAGCACACATTTAAATGGCTGCATTGTAGTATTTCCTCAGTAGTACTTCATACATTTACATGCTTATACACCTGTTCTAAATATATCCGTTTCCTATCACCATGGAGACGAGAGACATGGTCAGTATGGTCCATCATTCCGAGACTCTCAGGGATGGGACTAAGCTCTCTTTGGCCCATTAAATGTTCAGGTTTCTATTTGTTAATACACATAATTTCATATAAAGCCCGTTTGGTTTTATTCAATGAACGCTTTCAAATGAAAAGAGTCAATTTGGAGATTTAAGATCTAATCTCCCCCTACGAAGCCTAATAAATTACTTAATTTAAGTTCACTCATCTGCATATCGTCCTATTTTTGGGACGCACTATTTCAGTGCTAGAAAAGTATGTAAAAACATATTTACTGGTAAAGTGACACCTCTTTCCTTTCATTGCTTGCCAAAAGAAACCAGCTCACAAAATTTAATGAAAATCTAAGACCCTATCCATAAATGGGTTAAGAACGTTATGTTAGTTTTCGGAGACTTGTTCGGAAGGATCATGCACAAAAAGTGATACATTATAACATGTAGCGGCAGGTATGGTGGAAATATATTGGAAAGAAACAGTACAGTGTACCATCTGCATGCAAGATGTTTGCTTCAAAGAACTACCCGTGTTCTCCCTTGTGTTGAAGATGATGTTATCACAGCCAGCAATCATGAAAGGTTTGCCAGCGTCAGTTGTAATCCCCTTGCCATCCAACAGAACTGTAGGTAATGTCACTTGGAAGTCAGGGATTGTTATTTTGAATTGTCTGTACAAAAATAAAGTAGAATGCCTGTAAGAGCTGTAAGTATTAGCTGACATTATGTGTGAATACTTCCATAGATTGAAGTTCATCATCGAAGATCTTGAAAATTTACATTGTCTCAAATCCGGCTCTGTCCAGAAGTCTCGCTCTGAATATAATCACATCATACAGGCATGCAGCTGAAAGAAGGTTGTGGCCTATTCCCATCTTTAACAATGGGCCATCAATTGTCTGGATAGTTCCCTTGCAGTTTAGATTCTTTCGCTGGCAGTAAATTATTACTTCGTTCTTTCTTCTGACATCGTACTTGTACTTGCCTTTGTCTGCCTCCGCGATATGAAAGACTCAGTTTCACAGCGAGTCATAAGCTGATGTCAGAAATCCTTTGATAATATCTTGCAAATAAACGTCATACTTAGCGCATTGCAAAATCTTTGTGTAAAAGTTTCAAATGCCAGATTCAACGGTTGGTTGTAAATCATACATTTTAATATCAAATGCTTTGCGCAATGGCACAACAACTGTGGTTTCAGAAGTTTCACAGTTATTGTTATGATCAGGCTTGGGTCGTGTGTAGGACCAACAGTCACTTCCGTAGCACGTTTCTATGAGTTGTCTAACTAACACATAAACTATCATACATTCAAGACTTGTATAAGATGTCTGTGACTGAAGATCATATGACCAGTCTTTGTACAAATTACCTACAACACTGAATACTATGTCTCAGATCTAACATGTTAGAAACTCATGGACGATGGACAATCAAAATACTTGAGTATCACAGCATGTAGCATGTAAAACTAAAACATTTTTATCAATGAAGACAATACAGTATAAAACAACAACTGAAGGTAGATCACCATACTAGGGACAGTCCTTGTACAAGTTAACACTGAATAGTTTAGCAGATCTAGTATGTTAGAAACTCAAAAGGGAACGTTTAGTTGCAGTTGTCACTTCAGAACTGAATATCGAAGGTTTACAAATATTACTAATATGGAAGGTTTACAAATATTACTAATATGGAAGGTTTACAAATATTACTAATATGGAAGGTTTACAAATATTACTAATATGGAAGGGAGACAAATATTACTAATATGGAAGGGAGACAAATATTACTAATATGGAAGGGAGACAAATATTACTAATATGGAAGGTTTACAAATATTACTAATATGGAAGGGAGACAAATATTACTAATATGGAACGGAGACAAATATTACTAATATGGAAGGGAGACAGGAGACAAATATTACTAATATGGAAGGGTTACACATATTACTAATATGGAAGGGAGACAAATATAACTAATATGGAAGGGAGACAAATATTACTAATATGGAAGGGAGACAAATATTACTAATATGGAAGGGAGACAAATATTACTAATATGGAAGGGAGACAAATGATACTAATATGGAAGGGAGACAAATATTACTAATATGGAAGGGAGACAAATATTACTAATATGGAAGGAGACAAATATTACTAATATGGAAGGGAGACAAATATTACTAATATGGAAGGGAGACAAATATTACTAATATGGAAGGGGAGACAAATATTACTAATATGGAAGGGAGACAAATATTACTAATATGGAAGGAGACACAAATATTACTAATATGGAAGGGAGACAAAAATATGGAAGGGAGACAAATTTACTAATATGGAAGGGAGACAAATATTACTAATATGGAAGGGGACAAATATTTCATTACTAATATGGAAGGAGACAAATATTACTAATATGGAAGGGACAAATATTACTAATATGGAAGGAGACAAATATTACTAATATGGAAGGGAGACACAAATATTACTAATATGGAAGGGAGACAAATATTACTAATATGGAAGGGAGACAAGTATTACCTAATATGGAAGGAGACAAATATTACTAATATGGAAGGGAGACAAATATTACTAATATGGAAGGGAGACAAATATTACTAATATGGAAGGGAGACAAACATTACTAATATGGAAGGGAGATAAATGGAAGGAGATAAATATTACTAATATGGAAGGGAGACAAATATTACTAATATGAAAGGGAGACAAATATAACTAATATGGAAGGGAGACAAATATTACTAATATGGAAGGAGACAAATATTACTAATATGGAAGGGTTACAAATATTACTAATATGGAAGGGTTATAAAAACTAATATGGAAGGGTTATAATTACTTATATGGAAGGGAGACAAATATTACTAATATGGAAGGGTTACAAATATTACTAATATGGAAGGGACAAATATTACTAATATGACAAATATTACTAATATGGAAGGGAGACAAATATTACTAATATGGAAGGAGTCAAATATTACTAATATGGAAGGTTACAAATATTACTAATATGGAAGGGAGACAAATATTACTAATATGGAAGGGAGATAAATATTCCTAATATGGAAGGGAGACAAATATTACTAATATGGAAGGGAGATAAATATTACTAATATGGAAGGGAGACAAATATTACTAATTTGAAAGGGAGACAAATATAAGTAATATGGAAGGGAGACAAATATTACTAATATGGAAGGGTTATAAATATTACTAATATGGAAGGGTTATAAATATTACTAATATGGAAGGGTTATAAATATTACTTATATGGAAGGGTTGTAAATATTACTTATATGGAAGGGTTATAAATATTACTAATATGGAAGGGTTATAAATATTACTTATATGGAAGGGAGACAAATATTACTAATATGGAAGGGTTATATATATTACTAATGTGGAAGGGAAACAAATATTACTAATATGGAAGGGAGACAAATATTACTAATATAGAAGGGAGACAAATATTACTAATATGGAAGGGAGTCAAATATTACTAATATGGAAAGGTTACAAATATTACTAATATGGAAGGGAGACACATATTACTAATATTGAAGGGAGACAAATATTACTAATATGGAAGGGAGACAAATATTACTAATATGGAAGGGAGACCAATATTAAAAACGTGGAAGGGAGACAAATATTACTAATATGGAAGGGAGATAAATATTACTAATATGGAAGGGAGATAAATATTACTAATATGGAAGGGAGACAAATATTACTAATATGAAAGGGAGACAAATCTAACTAATATGGAAGGGAGACAAATATTCATAATATGGAAGGGAGACAAATATTACTAATATGGAAGGGTTATAAATATTACTAATATGGAAGGGTTATAAATATTACTTATATGGAAGGGTTATAAATATTACTAATATGGAAGGGTTATATATATTACTAATGTGAAAGGGAAACAAATATTACTAATATGTAAGGGAGACAAAAATTACTAATATAGAAGGGAGACAAATATTACTAATATGGAAGGGAGTCAAATATTACTAATATGGAAAGGTTACAAATATTACTAATATGGAAGGGAGACAAATATTACTAATATGGAAGGGAGACAAATATTACTAATATGGAAGGGAGACCAATATTAAAAACGTGGAAGGGAGACAAATATTACTAATATGGAAGGGAGATAAATATTACTAATATGGAAGGGAGATAAATATTACTAATATGGAAGGGAGACAAATATTACTAATATGAAAGGGAGACAAATCTAACTAATATGGAAGGGAGACAAATATTCATAATATGGAAGGGAGACAAATATTACTAATATGGAAGGGTTATAAATATTACTAATATGGAAGGGTTATAAATATTACTTATATGGAAGGGTTATAAATATTACTAATATGGAAGGGTTATATATATTACTAATGTGGAAGGGAAACAAATATTACTAATATGTAAGGGAGACAAAAATTACTAATATAGAAGGGAGACAAATATTACTAATATGGAAGGGAGTCAAATATTACTAATATGGAAAGGTTACAAATATTACTAATATGGAAGGGAGACAAATATTACTAATATGGAAGGGAGACAAATATTACTAATATGGAAGGGAGACAAATATTCCTAATATGGAAGGGAGACAAATATTACTAATATGGAAGGGAGATAAATATTACTAATATGGAAGGGAGACAAATATTACTAATATGAAAGGGAGACAAATATAACTAATATGGAAGGGAGACAAATATTACTAATATGGAAGGGTTATAAATATTACTAATATGGAAGGGTTATAAATATTACTAATATGGAAGGGTTATAAATATTACTAATATGGAAGGGTTATAAATATTACTTATATGGAAGGGTTATAAATATTACTAATATGGAAGGGTTATAAATATTACTTATATCGAAGGGAGACAAATATTACTAATATGGAAGGGTTATATATATTACTAATGTGGAAGGGAAACAAATATTACTAATATGGAAGGGAGACAAATATTACTAATATAGAAGGGAGACAAAAATTACTAATATGGAAGGGAGTCAAATATTACTAATATGGAAAGGTTACAAATATTACTAATATGGAAGGGAGACACATATTACTAATATGGAAGGGAGACAAATATTACTAATATGGAAGGGAGACAAATATTCCTAATATGGAAGGGTTACAAATATTACTAATATGGAAGGGAGACAAATATTAAAAACGTGGAAGGGAGACAAATATTACTAATATCGAAGGGAGTCAAATATTACTAATATGGAAGGGAGACACATATTACTAATATGGAAGGTTTACAAATATTACTCATATGGAAGGAAGACAAATATTACTAATATGGAAGGGTTACAGATATTACTAATGTGGAAGGGAGACAAATATTACTAATATGGAAGGGAGACAAATATTAAAAACGTGGAAGGGAGACAAATATTACTAATATGGAAGGTTTACAACTATTACTAATATGGAAGGGAGACAAATATTACTCATATGGAAGGGTTACAAATATTACTAATGTGGAAGGGAGACAAATATTACTCATATGGAAGGGAGACAAATTTTACTTATATGGATGGGAGAAGGGAGACAAATATTACTTATATGGAAGGAAGACAAATATTACTTATATGGAAGGGTTACAAATATTACTAATATGGAAGGGAGACAAATATAACTTTATTATGAGCTCGAGGTATGGAACTTATGGAGATACCAGTGCACAATTCATAGCACCAACATATTATACTAGTATCTATACTTATACGATATTGTCCTTTATGTAACGCAGGTATAGAAAATGAAATTCATTTTACGCTAATATGTCCTTGTTATCACGAATTAAGTCAGAAATATATACCACACCATTTTCTTGCAAAGCAACTCCTATATACCCCTGAGTGCATCACCGTCTGGATCAATGAGGTCAATACCCTGAATGTATCACTGTATGCATTAATAGGATCAATACCCTGAGTGCATCACCGTCAGGATGAATGAGGTCAATACCCCTGAGTGCATCACCGTCTGGATGAATGAGGTCAATACCCCTGAGTGCATCACCGTCTGGATGAATGGGGTCAATACCCTGAATGTATCACTGTATGCATTAATAGGATCAATTCACTGGATGTATCACCGTCTGGATGAATGAGGTCAATACCCCTGAGTGCATCAACGTATGCATTAATAGAATCAATACCCTGAATGCATCATCGTATGCATTAATAGGGCCAATAGGGCCGATACCCTGAATGTATCACCGTATGCATTAATAGGGTCAATACCCTGAATGCATCAACCTATGCATTAATAGGGTCAATACTCTGAATGCATCACCGTCTACCTTGATAGGGTCAATACCCTGAATGCATAACCGTCTACATTAATACGGTCAATACCCTGAATGCATCACAGTATGCATTACTAGGGTCAATACCTGATTGCATCGTCTACATTGATAGGGTCAATACCCTGAATGCATAACCGTCTACATTAATAGGGTCAATACCCTGAATGCATCACCGTATGCATTAATAGGGTCAATCCCTGATTGCATCACCGTCTACATTGATAGGGTCAATACCTTGAATGCATCACCGTATGCATTAATAGGATCAATACCCTTGAATGCATCACCGTCTGGATGTATAGGATCAATACCCTGAATGTATCACCGTATGCATTAATAGGGCCAATACCTTGAATGCATCACCTTCTGGATGTATGGGATCAATACCCTGAATGTATCAGCGTCTGCATTAATAGGGTCAATACCCTGAATGTATCACCGTCTGGGTGTATAGGATCAATACCTTGAATGTATCACCGTATGCATTAATAGGGCCAATACCCTGAATGCATCATCGTCTGGATGTATAGGATCAATACCCTGAATGTATCACCGTATGCATTAATAGGGCCAATGCCCTGAATGCATCACCCTATGCATTAATGGGGTCAATACCCCGAATGCATCACCGTCTACCTTGAAAGGGTCAATACCCTGAATGCATTACCGGCTACATTAATAGGGTTAATACCCTGAATGCATCACCGTATGCATTAATAGGGTCAATACCTGATTGCATCACTGTCTACATTGTTAGGGTCAATACCCTGAATGCATCACTGTATGCATTAATAGGATCAATACCCCTGAATGCATCACCGTCTCGATGTATAGGATCAATACCCTGAATGTATCACGTATGCATTAATAGGGTCAATACCCTGAATTCATCACTGTATTCATTAATATGGCCAATACCCTGAATGCATCACCGTATGCATTAATAGAGTCAATACCCTGGATGTATCATCGTCTACCTTGATAGGGTCAATGCCCTGGATGTATCACCGTCTGGGTGTATAGGATCAATACCCTGAATGCATCACCGTATGCATTAATAGGGTCAATACCCAGAATGCATCACTGTATGCATTAATAGGGCCAATGCCCTGAATGTATCACCGTTTGGGTGTATAGGATCAATACCATGAATGTATCACCGTATGCATTAATAGGTCAATACCCTGAATGCATCACCGTATGCTTAAATAGGGCCAATACCCTGAATGCATCACCGTCTACCTTGATAGGGTCAATACCCTGAATGCATAACCGTCTACATTGATAGGGTCAATACCCTCAATGTATCACCGTCTAGGTGTATAGGATCAATACCCTGAATGCATCACTCTATGCATTAATACGTTCAGTACCCTGAATGTATCACCGTCTACCTTGATAGTGTCAATACCCTGAATGCATCACCGTATGCATTAATAGGATCAATACCCTGAATGCATCACCGTCTGGATGTATAGGATCAATACCCTGAATGTATCACCGTATGCATTAATAGGGCCAATACCCTGAATGCATCACCGTCTGGATGTATAGGATCAATACCCTGAATGTATCACCGTATGCATTAATAGGGTCAATACCCTGAATGCATCACCGTATGGATGAATAGGTCAATACCCTGAATGTATCACCGTATGCATTAATAGGGTCAATACCCTGAATGCATCACCGTCTGCATTGATAGGGTCAATACCCTGAATGCATCACCGTCTGGATGAATAGGGTCAATACCCTGAATGTATCACCGTATGCATTAATAGGATCAATACCCTGAATGCATCACCGTCTGCATTAATAGGGTCAATACCCTGAATGCATCACCGTATGCATTAATAGGGTCAATACCCTGAATGCATCACCGTATGCATTAATAGGGTCAATACCCTGAATGCATCACCGTATGCATTAATAGGGTCAATACCCTGAATGCATCACCGTCTGGATTGAATAGGGTCAATACCCTGAATGCATCACCGTCTGCATTAATAGGGTCAATACCCTGAATGCATCACCGTATGCATTAATAGGGTCAATACCCTGAATGCATCACCGTCTGCATTGATAGGGTCAATACCCTGAATGCATCACCGTATGCATTAATAGGATCAATACCCTGAATGCATCACCGTCTGGATGTATAGGATCAATACCCTGAATGTATCACCGTATGCATTAATAGGGTCAATACCCTGAATGCATCACCGTCTACCTTGATAGGGTCAATGCCCTGAATGTATCACCATCTACGTGTATAGGATCAATACCTTGAATGCATCACCGTATGCATTAATAGGGTCAATACCCTGAATGTATCACTGTCTACCTTGATAGGGCCAATACCCTGAATGCATCACCGTATGCATTAATAGGGCCAATACCCTGAATGTATCACCGTATGCATTAATAGGATCAATATCCTGAATGTCACCGTATGCATTAATGAGGTCAATACCCTGAATGCATCACCGTATGCATTAATAGGGTCAATATCCTGAATGTATCACTGAATGCATTAATAGGGCCAATGCCCTGAATGTATCACCGTTTAATAGGGTTGCGTGTATAGGATCAATACCATGAATGTATCACCGTATGCATTAATAGGTCAATACCCTGAATGTATCACCGTATGCTTAAATAGGGCCAATACCCTGAATGCATCACCGTCTGCATTGATAGGGTCAATACCCTGAATGCATCACCGTCTACATTGATAGGGTCAATACCCTGAATGTATCACCGTCTGGGTGTATAGGATCAATACCCTGAATGCATCACTCTATGCATTAATACGTTCAATACCCTGAATGTATCACCGTCTACCTTGATAGGGTCAATACCCTGAATGCATCACCGTATGCATTAATAGGATCAATACCCTGAATGCATCACCGTCTGGATGTATAGGATCAATACCCTGAATGTATCACCGTATGCATTAATAGGGCCAATACCCTGAATGCATCACCGTCTAGATGTATAGGATCAATACCCTGAATGTATCACCGTATGCATTAATAGGGTCAATACCCTGAATTCATCACCGTATTCATTAATATGGCCAATACCCTGAATGCATCACCGTATGCATTAATAGGGTCAATACCCTGAATGCATCACCGTCTGCCTTGATATGGTCATGGTCTACAATACAATACCTGAATGCATCACCGTCTGCATTAATAGGGTCAATACCCTGAATGCATCACCGTATGCATTAATAGGGTCAATACCTGAATGCATCACCGTATGCATTAATAGGTCAATCCCTGATAGGATAGGGTCAATACCTTGAATGCATCACCGTATGCATTAATAGGATCAATACCCTGAATGCATCACCGTCTGGATGTATAGGATCAATACCCTGAATGTATCACCGTATGCATTAATAGGGTCAATACCCTGAATGCATCACCGTCTGCCTTGATAGGGTCAATACCCTGAATGCATCACCGTCTACATTAATAGGGTCAATACCCTGAATGCATCACCGTATGCATTAATAGGGTCAATACCCTGAATGCATCACCGTCTACATTGATAGGGTCAATACCCTGAATGCATCACCGTATGCATTAATAGGGCCAATACCCTGAATGCATCACCGTCTGGATGTATAGGATCAATACCCTGAATGTATCACCGTATGCATTAATAGGGTCAATACCCTGAATGCATCACCGTCTACCTTGATAGGGTCAATACCCTGAATGTATCACCGTCTGGGTGTATAGGATCAATACCCTGAATGCATCACCGTATGCATTAATAGGGTCAATACCATGAATGCATCACCGTCTACTAATAGGGTCAATACCCTGAATGCATCACCGTATGCATTAATGGGGTCAATACCCTGAATGTATCACCGTCTGGGTGTATAGGATCAATACCCTGAATGTATCACCGTATGCATTAATAGGGTCAATACCCTGAATGCATCACCGTCTGCATTAATAGGGTCAATACCCTGAATGCATCACCGTATGGGTTAATAGGATCAATACCCTGAATGCATCACCGTATGCATTAATAGGGTCAATACCATGAATGTATCACCGTCTACCTTGATAGGGTCAATACCCTGAATGCATCACCGTATGCATTAATAGGGCCAATGCCCTGAATGTATCACCGTTTGGGTGTAAAGCATAAATACCCTGAATGTATCACCGTATGCATTAATAGGGTCAATACCCTGAATGCATCACCGCCTACCTTGATAGGGTCAATACCCTGAATGTATCACCGTCTGGGTGTATAGGATCAATACCCTGAAAGCATCACCGTATGCATTAATAATGTCAATACTCTGAATGTATCACCGTCTACCTTGATAGGGTCAATACCCTGAATGTATCACCGTCTGGGTGTATAGGATCAATACCCTGAATGTATCACCGTCTGGGTGTATAGGATCAATACCCTGAATGCATCACCGTATGCATTAATAGGGTCAATACCCTGAATGTATCACCGTATGCATTAATAAGGTCAATACCCTGAATGCGTCACCGTATGCATTAATAGAATCAATACCCTGAATACATCACCGTATGCATTAATAGGGTCAATACCCTGAATGTATCACCGTCTGGGTGTATAGGATCACTACCCTGAACGTATCACCGTATGCATTAATAGGATCATTAGCCTGATCATCAGTCTACATGAATAGGGTCAGTACCCAGAATACATCACTGCCGACAACAAACTGCAAGCCCTGTCGGTTAAGAAGATGGCTTTAGCCTTCTTAGTGTAAGCCTCCTTCGTAGTTTGTGGATCATTTCAACAGGAGAGGTCATTTTCCGTTGTCCTGACGCAGCACTGCCGCCACATGCCCATATGTGTCGTTGGATCACTTCTTTGAAAACCTTGTCGACGGCGTCTTTGTCCCTGGTGGTGATTTCCATGTGGCTTTGACCCCAGTCCCTCTCCACCACAGTTTCCGCGACTTCCTTCGGAGGACTACGGTTGGGGACATCAAGATCCATCTTGTTACAAACGACGACGATTATGGTGTTCTAAAACAACAAGCAACATAATTTAAGATACCATTCTAATGGGTATATCTGCCTGAGGGAATGAGTTGGGTTTAAAGTGAGAAAAGGAGTAAGAGGAATGCCCGAGGACAGCCATGCTGGTTTTCATCAAGTTAGTTATTTCCAGTAGGTTGACAAACTTACAATGGCTTTCACACAATCGATTAATGAAGCCGGGGTAGACGACTTTAAACCCTTTTACGTTTTCCATACCAGCTGTATTCATTTTTGAAACAAGGTAAACTACATACAGATCCAGGAGTAAAACTAAACTCACTCACTCACTCACATACAGATCCAGTATTTACTTTGAATAATACTCCAATTTAAGTAGTAACAGAAGCCAAGTTTGGGGAAATTACCTTTGCTAAAAACAATTTTTTATCTCATATTGAAAGTCTTATAGCTCAGATGTTTGAAAGTGTTGGATATCTTAAAGGTGGTACTAAGAGCTTAATGGTGTAGAGATAAAGGAAGACTGCTAAATATTCACAGGTGTATGACAATGTCATAACACGATTATGGTTGTTTCATGTGCGGGTTCAGCTGGTAAATCATTCTCAGGGACTTGGATTTGTCTTGGGGCATTTAGAACCACCCAAATTGACAGCCTCTACCTGGAGATAAATGAACCTGTCTTTGTTTAAGACGAATAATACTGGCAATACAATATATCACTGAATGCTATATGGCGGTTCTGATTATCAAAAGATAGTGAAAAGGTATCAGTTGCTGCTGTTTCTCACAATGGCACTTTGTCCTTAAGACTATCCTGTGGAAGATCGATTTTTACGGCAGATATACACCCGAGATCATTCAAATGCAGATTCATTCATATTTGCTTCGCCAAAAGTGCACTGCAAGCACAAACTTCCCATATTCTGATATCCGATCCTCCATTAGCAAGTATGTGAGCGGTCATTAGCCCAAAAGATTTTAAGCCAAAATTTCGAATAAGCTGCATGCCATCACGCTATTGATTGGAGGTCACACCTCTCCTGGTATTTCTCGCCATGATAAACTTGTGTAGTCAGCAGTGCCACATTGGACATAGTTTTCATACACATTCAGTTTTGTTAAAAGGTGCATAAGTGCCTAATTATTCAATTATTGTATATTGTCACGTTTGAGTGAGTGATTTTACGCCGCTTTTAGCAATATCACGGCTGGAGACACCAGAAATGGGCTTCACACATTGTTCCCATGTGGGGTATCGAACCCGAGTTTTTAACCATTAGGCTACCCCACTGCCCCTGTGACGTTGGTCCTTCAGCGGTATCGAATCTTCAGTTCGATCACGATTTTGCTGATTACCACATTGCTACCAGAGAAGTAATTCACGTGAAGCATTTCTTTCGAAAATTCAACGTGAACACAGTAGTAACTTACTTGAGGGTGCAAAATGGCGTATTTTCGCTCATGGAAATAGGTAAGTGTAACACTACATTTTAGACATAAACAAAAGAGAAGACCGACAAAAAGAATGTATTGTATGTTTCAAGACGAACTACGGTATAACATGTTTTGACACCTGTGTTGTGGACAACATTATGAGCTTCTAAAGCAACATGGGAATGAGTCAAGCTCACGGATGAAACCCACGTCATGTAGCAGGTCCGCTGTTGATGTAGATTAACATGATTGCATTTAGCTACCATAACCTAGTAAATGTAATATTTATCTCCGTTCGTAAAGTCTAAATTGAACAAGGTTATCACCTAATTGTAATATATCTGTTTACCTTCTTCTCTTTGCTCTTCCACTTAAGCACCATGTCCCTGATGCAGCAGACCCTTTGAAAGGACGTCTTGTCATCCACGGCATACACCAGCACAAAGGCGTCCCCCGTTTGTATGGCCAGCTTCATCATTTGAGGAAACTCTAAGTCTCCATGCGTGTCCAAAATATCTACACACACATTCAAATCTCCGTCTGTAATTTTGCAGCTGTAGAAGTCTTTTGTGTTTTCCGTTGAAGGGCTTTTATTCTTACCCTGGACAAACTGATTTATCAGAGACGTTTTTCCCACGGAAGTGGCCCCCATGACTATTAAGTTGAAAGTCATGTTGTTACTTTGGTCCTTGTTAGGAGATTCTGCCGATGCTGATGCCATCTTTGAAATCCATGAAAAGACGAACTGATTTATGTTTTATGAGAGCGACGTAGATGTGAAGTTACCATGGCAATATGAAGTTTGTCACGCTATATAGCCACTCGGTAGGAGAGGTGTGAAATGTTCACATTCTTCAACTGTTTAATGATCATGGTACGCCCAGGAAAGGTATTCGCGACCAGTGTACGCTCAAACCACGGGGCCACCCGGCAGTATCTGTCTCACTGGTAAAAGCATTACCAATCGATTCATCCATAAACTAAGCGAAACAAATAAAGGATCGCAGGACAATTCAACTCTTCCTTTAATATTTTCCAGTTTTTATCACCAGCTTTGAATAGCGCTGTGGTGATGAAAACTGGAAAATAATAAAGGAATTCGAACGCTTGAAGTTTCCTGTCATCCTTCATTTGTTTCTCTCAGTATATAAAGAGGTGATAACGAATATAGCGAGTAACCGACAAACGTGAGAAATATAGAAAAACATGATAATGAAAAGAAGGGCCTAATTAATACGCAACAAGCACCAACATTGATATATTATTAAAACAACAAAAGTGGACATTCATTATCGGGGTTTTCATTAGCTTTCATAAAATGGCAGAAAAATATTTTCCTATCAAGAGGCAAAACATCTGTTTCAAACTCAGTCAGCAACTCCAGCGACTACAATATCTTACTCTGCTGCAATATCTGTGGCAAAATCATCTGTGTCTTGTCAAACTGACATGACATGGGTCATTGATGAATCATCCTGAGATACAGTCACAAGCGTCTACCAAACAGCCAGCTGTTAGTCACTCAACAAAAAAGAAAGGAAAAAACTTAATAGAAAAGACACGACTACTATCCCTTCACCTCCAGAGGTTCCGTTACAGAACTCATTTGAACCTCTGGAAATGGCGATTACTCTGTCCTCACAGGACGGCTGGAAGAATAGTTCCTCCTCACATTCACGTGAAAGATCGCCAACTCAGCCACCATGACTCAGTTGTCACATTTACTGCAGTGGAATTGTAGAGGACTGGAAAATTAATTTCAGTGAGGTACAATTGCTGATTCAGGACTTTTAGCCATCAGCATTATGTCTCCAGAGACATATCTAAAAATACTGATACCTTTCCTTTGAGACAGTACAACGATTATCACTCTTTTTCTCCTCCGGGGGATCGAGCAGCTGGAGGAGCTACTATTTGTGTTCATCAGAGCGTCATGCATAGCCCTGTCACTCTAAATACGAATCTTCAAACTGTTGCTGTTCGTCTGACTAAGCACATTGCGCTGACATTGTGCAGCTTGTATATACCCCCGTCTTTTAATATTGAACAGTCAAATAACAAAATAATCTCTGTATATTTAACGATGACACAACGATTAACTCTTGTTTTTGTCTTCACAGACCTATGAAAAAGTTCAAAACAGAACTGTAGGAGTACAGGTTGATTTAAACATGTCAGTAGATCACCATTATGCAACCAAGCACTACACGACCAAAACAAAGAATGTCTCTTTTCAGGTTAATTTTCCTGCCTTTTCTGCAGACAGTATTAAGGCTGACACTGATTCTGTGTTTTACACTGGTCTTACTCTCCAAGTGTTTCTGTCATTAATAACTTATCTTACATCTGATGCTACTCCCAAATCAAACACTACTCAAACTTATGAGACTTAGGCTTGGACTTCGGTTTCATGATCTCGGGAAAAGATTTTCAATTTTCAGACAATTTCCAGGCAAGTTAAATGTTTGGAGTTTGTATCTCAATTTTAGCCAGAAAACTAAAGAATTGCATTGTTTGGCTCCCAAGAGATGTTATTCGGTCTGCAATGCCAATATCCTTTAAGAGAGAGATAAGTGTCTATTTGAGTCTCACTTTCTGTACATTGTCATATAATGCAAGCTTTTTGGGAGAGTTTAAAAGTACAGAAACCATCCGTTAGGTTATAAGAGACTATTTAAAACCAATAAAAACATTGTAAACTTACAGTATGTACACACATATAACCGTATACATTTGAAGTTAACACGTACAGGTATGCATACATGCATAACATATAACCTATGCACACACCACCTGAATCATATATAATAAAAGAAGTTGTTATCCATAAAGAATATTACTTTCTTATTAGTCGCCAACTTCTAAATGCCAATTGAACAGATTTCAATATGTTCACTGTGTATATTGTTGTGTTTGTGTATCATGTGTGTTCATTGTATAGCTCTGTCTGTTACATGTAAAACATGTTCCTTCGGGGTAATAAAGTATTATTATTAGTCTTTTCTACATATGTTAAAACAAGTCAAGACCTCAAACCGACACGTCTATTGTAGTGATTGGCAACCCCTCGTATCTCATAGAGTTTACCAATTATTTCACAGAGGCAGCCTTGTTTCAACCCATCCAAGCCAGTATGAAGGCTTTGAGACTTTTCCCCAGTACCTATGCACACACCACCTGCATTATTGATTGTTCAGACATTTTCTTGCAACGTCCATTTTCATTGAAGGTTAGAGCTCAAACCCACAGTACATATATAAGATTGCTCCCAATGGGTATATTATGTATGTTTCAAGATGCTATGGCGGTCGTGCACGAGATGTGTATATCACCAAGAACTCGGGTTTCCTAAACTACTTGTTACCTGGTGATGAGGTAATGGCAGATAGCGGCTTTATAATAAGCAATGGACTATAATGAATACTTTAATTGCATCTGTAAGAATGCATGTAGAAAGAGCAATTGGCAGGTTGAAGTCTTACAGAATATTGAGTCAGGTTCTACCACTGAATTCTGTTCAAAACTTGGATGTAAAGGATAAAACACGACTCCGAGGTCTTGGTAGCAAAGGTAACCCCGCGGAGGAGGGAAAATCCCGACTCCAAGGGTTTACATTTGCTACCAAAACCTCGGAGTCGTGTTATATCCGACTTATGAACCGTCCTGAACGTAAAACACAAATATGTATTATGATCAATTTGTGACAATGTTTGTGTACCTGTACTGAGCAGAACAACATTGATGGAACAGCCCGCAAATGATGGAATAGCCGGTGTCAACTGGGATGCGACTGGCAGCCAACACCTTTCCTCGCACGCGCATTCCGTGTCCTGCACGTGCGCTGCCGCAGTACCCGTTTTGTGAGGAACACATGATTCATAAAACCGCCAAGCTAGAGAGCGAAGGGTTGCGGGGTCGAAACCAGTTATCGCCACTATATACTGGAAGTTTTCAATAATGTGATATTTTACGATCAGTGATAGCAAGACAATGTTGTATCAATCGTAACTAAAGTTATGAAATGGTTGAAATTTAACCTGATATTAGGTTTCGAAACTCTGCAAAGTCACAGCAGAGGTCTTCCTGATTCTGGAAGGAAGCTACTCTACTACAGACAAAACGGAGATAGGTTTATAAAAGATAGTCAAGATGTGTGCAGCCCTGTGTAACCTCAGACCAGAACTTATCAAGGACAAAGACTGAGTAGTCTTGTTTGTGTCAGACGTCTAGTGGGCTGCTTAAGCTAATGACATGTAATGATTTTTCAATATGATATTTCAACAACAAGTGATCAGATCATATTAATCAGGATGAAATTATGAAGGTAATAGAAGGCAATGGAAAGGCTCCTGGCATGGATGGTGTTTTTTAAGTTTCTTCCAATGATTGTCCTATATTTAGAAATGTTATTTAATGCAGTGCTAGATAGTGGGATTTTTCCAGAGAGTTGGAATGTTGGAGTCATTGTGCCTTTGTATAAGAAGGGCGATAGGCAAAACCCAAACAACTACAGGGGAATTTCCTTATTAAGTGTAATGGGTAAAATATTCACTAGTATTCTAGATTCACGTATTCGAGTTTGGCTTGACCTGAACAAAACTCTACACGAGTCACAGGCAGGTTTTAGAAATAACTATTCAACATTTGATAATATTTTTATTCTACAGTCGCTTGTTCAAAAGTATCTAAGGAAACCTGGTCATAGGTGTTATGCCTTATTTATTGATTTTTGTACGGCTTTTGACTTTCGTATATAGAGATAAGCTATTGTATGTACTGTTAAGTAAAGGTGTTCATGGTAAGATCTTTAGGCTTTTAAGAGACAACTATAATAAGGCCAAAGCCTGCGTCCGAATTGGTAGTGACAGGTCGGATATATTCACAACTTCACATGGCGTCAGAGTGTGTATGTTAAGTCCGGTATTGTTTATATTTTCTTATAAATGAGTTAGTAGAGGAAAAGCAAAATAGTGGTATAAGGGTTATATTTGTCCAATCGGAACTGGACAACATATTACTGCTGCTCTTTGCCGATGATATCACTCTGGTAGATGATTCTGTCGTAGGGCTGAAACGAAACTTAGATTTCCTACATAAATTCTGTTTGAAATGGGGTTTGGAGGTGAATTGAGATAAGTCTCAAATCATTGTCTTTAGAAATGGTGGTTATCTTAGAACTACAAGTTGAAATTAACGTTGTTAGCTACTATAAGTATTTGGTTGTCGTATTTTCCTCAAGGCTAGTATGGTCTAAAGCTTGTGAAACCCTGTCGTTAACCGCAATGAAAGCGAGCTTTCCTGTCAAACAGATGTTGATAAAGTATGGCGCACCTCATGAAATGGCTAAAAACATATTTAACACGAAAATAGCACCTATTTTGCTCTCTGGCGCCGAAATTTGGGGACATATATATAGAGCAGATACTGAAAAGCTTCAGGGCTTCTTCAAGAAGTATTTAGGGTTAGGAAAATTTGTGTCTACAAAAGCTGTTTTAGGGGAGTTGGGCAGATATCAAATGTCTGTTAATTATTTTAATCGTTGTATCAGGTACTGATGTAGACTAGTGAGAATGAGTAGCCATAGGTATCCTCGGGCTTGTTATGAAATGCTAAAAGTCTTTGATGAAAATGGAAATGTCAACTGGGTCTCTCATGTTCGTTCATGTTTGTGTGGATTACACAAGAATTTGGCGGCGTAGAAGTGTTTATGGCACCGTTTAAGCAACGCTGCAGGGATATCTGTCTCCAAACTTGGAGCAGTGATATTGGTAGTATTTCCTTCCTGAAAGTTTATTCATCGTACAAGTCAGTTTTGGAAACAGAAGAGTACATAACTGCGTTGTACACTAATAGAGACTTGAGGCGCATTTTATGTAAATTTCGTTGCTTATCGCACAAATTGGGTGTCCAACAGTTGCGTTCCAATAAAGACAATGTAGACGATACTATAGCAATATGTAGCAAGTGTCATTTAGATGTCGTAGAGGATGAATACCACTTTCTATTAGTATGTCCTTACTATCATACAAGTAGGATGCAGCTTATTCCCGGGTATAATCATATAAATCCATCTGTATTTAAGTTGAAGCACTTGTTATAAACAAACAATATGAATTTTATTAAAAGTCTAGCAATCTATCTGAACAGAAAAACCTATCTGTCTGACTGCTATATATTGATGCATTATATTTATGTATATGTATTGTATGCAAACATGTATTTTTTGTACTCTGGGCCATGAGGCCATTATGCGAAATAAACTCTCTCTCTCCCAATTCACCAACAAGAATGATAAATTATAAATACATATTGTCATTGACATTTAAATCATTAAACTGAATGTTCACCTCACCATGATCTTTGCTATCATTGTGTTACCACTACAGTGGTAGTTCAAGTCTTTACGTATATAAGTGTATACGTATTGTGTGTGTTGGATGTATGTGTATTGTGTGGTATGTAGTGTGTGGTAGATGTATGTGTATTGTGTGGTGGATGTATGTGTAGTGTTTGTGTGGTGGATGTATTTGTAGTGTGTGTGTGGTGAATGTATGTGTAGTGTTTGAGTGACTGAGTGAGTTTGGATTTACGCCTCTTTTAGCAATGTTCCAGCAACATCACGGCGGGGGGACACCAGAAATGGGCTTCACATATTGTACTCATGTGGAGAATCGAACCCGGATCTTTGCCGTGACTAGACAACGCTTTACCAACTAGGCTACCCCACCGCCTGGTGTAGTGTGTGTGCGGTGGATGTATGTGTAGTGGGTGTGGTGGATGTATGTGTAGGGTGTGGTGGATGTATGTGTAGTGTGTGGTGGATGTATGTGTACCGTGTGTGGTGGACGTATGTGTATTGTGTGGTGGATGTATGTGTAGCGTGTGTGTGGTGGATGTATGTGTATTGTTTGTGTGATTGATGTATGTGTATTGTGTGTGTGGTGGATGTATGTGTATTGTGTGTGTGGTGGATGTATGTGTAGTGTGTGTATGGTGGTTGTATGTATAGTGTGTGGTGGATGTACGTGTATTGTGTGTGTCGTGGATGTATGTGTAGTGTGTGTGTGATGGATGCATGTGTATTGTGTGTGTTTAATGTATGTGCATTGTGTGTGGTGGATGTATGTGTAGTGTGTGTGGTGGATGTATGTGTATTGTGTGTGGTGGATGTTTGTGTATTGTGTGTGTGGTGGATATATGAGTAGTGTGTGGTGGATGCATGTGTAGTGTGTGTGTAGTGGATGTATGTGTATTGTTTGTGTGGTGGTTGTATGTGTAGTGTGTGTGTGGTGGATGCATATGTAGTGTGTCTGGTGGATACATGTGTGTCGTGTTTGGAGGATGTTTATGTACTGTGTAGGGTGAATGTGTGTGTATTGTGTGCAACAGTTTGCAGGAACATCCGACTCATAATCCATATCTCTGGAAACTTCAATCCCCATGTTGTGTGTGAAGCTATGTCAACCAGATCGAACATGTTCAGAAACATCACCAGTGGCCACCGTTTGATCTATATTTTTGTGGTGAAGCAATGTACTTGTCTGGTTTTGCTGGCGTGTACTGGATGAACAAACATTGACCACGGAACTGTACAAGATGCTCGTCTACAGTAAGGTTTTCACCCGGAATAAAATGTTTCCTCAGAGCATTTTCAAACTCATCCCAGAAATCTCTGATCGGTGGCAGTTTGACTTTTGCGAATCTGGAGAACGACTAGATCCAGGACTTGTGTTCGACCATGGATGATAGTTCGTTGGGGAGAACGTCTAGATCCAGGACTTGTGTTCGACCATGGATGATAGTTCGTTGGGGAGAACGACTAGATCCAGGACTTGTGTTCGACCATGGATGATAGTTCGTTGGGAGAACGTCTAGATCCAGGACTTGTGTTCGACCATGGATGATAGTTCGTTGGGGAGAACGACTAGATCCAGGACTTGTGTTCGACCATGGATGATAGTTCGTTGGGAGAACGACTAGATCCAGGACTTGTGTTCGACCATGGATGATAGTTCGTTGGGGAGAACGACTAGATCCAGGACTTGTGTTCGACCATGGATGATAGTTCGTTGGGGAGAACGACTAGATCCAGGACTTGTGTTCGACCATGGATGATAGTTCGTTGGGGAGAACGACTAGATCCAGGACTTGTGTTCGACCATGGATGATAGTTCGTTGGGAGAACGACTAGATCCAGGACTTGATAGTTCGTTGGGAGAACGACCATGGATGATGATAGTTCGTTGGGGAGAACGACTAGATCCAGGACTTGTGTTCGACCATGGATGATAGTTCGTTGGGGAGAACGACTAGATCCAGGACTTGTGTTCGACCATGGATGATAGTTCGTTGAGGAGAACGACTAGATCCAGGACTTGTGTTCGACCATGGATGATAGTTCGTTGGGGAGAACGACTAGATCCAGGACTTGTGTTCGACCATGGATGATAGTTCGTTGGGGAGAACGACTAGATCCAGGACTTGTGTTCGACCATGGATGATAGTTCGTTGGGGAGAACGACTAGATCCAGGACTTGTGTTCGACCATGGATGATAGTTCGTTGGGGAGAACGACTAGATCCAGGACTTGTGTTCGACCATGGATGATAGTTCGTTGGGGAGAACGACTAGATCCAGGACTTGTGTTCGACCATGGATGATAGTTCGTTAGATCCAGGAGAACGACTATGATCCAGGATCCAGGACTTGTGTTCGACCATGGATGATAGTTCGTTGGGGAGAACGTCTAGATCCAGGACTTGTGTTCGGATGATAGTTCCATGGATGATATAGTTCGTTGGGGAGAACGACTAGATCCAGGACTTGTGTTCGACCATGGATGATAGTTCGTTGGGAGAACGACTAGATCCAGGACTTGTGTTCGACCATGGATGATCCAGGACTTCATCCAGTTCGACCATGGATGATAGTTCGTTGGGGAGAACGACTAGATCCAGGACTTGTGTTCGACCATGGATGATAGTTCGTTGGGGAGAACGACTAGATCCAGGACTTGTGTTCGACCATGGATGATAGTTCGTTGGGGAGAACGACTAGATCCAGGACTTGTGTTCGACCATGGATGATAGTTCGTTGGGGAGAACGACTAGATCCAGGACTTGTGTTCGACCATGGATGATAGTTCGTTGGGGAGAACGTCTAGATCCAGGACTTGTGTTCGACCATGGATGATAGTTCGTTGGGGAGAACGACTAGATCCAGGACTTGTGTTCGACCATGGATGATAGTTCGTTGGGGAGAACGACTCTAGATCCAGGACTTGTGTTCGACCATGGATGATAGTTCGTTGTTCTAGATCCAGGACTTGTGTTCGACCATGGATGATAGTTCGTTGGGGAGAACGACTAGATCCAGGACTTGTGTTCGACCATGGATGATAGTTCGTTGGGAGAACGACTAGATCCAGGACTTGTGTTCGACCATGGATGATAGTTCGTTGGGGAGAACGACTAGATCCAGGACTTGTGTTCTTAGATCCAGGACTTGTGTTCGACCATGGATGATAGTTCGTTGGGGAGAACGACTAGATCCAGGACTTGTGTTCGACCATGGATGATAGTTCGTTGGGAGAACGACTAGATCCAGGACTTGTGTTCGACCATGGATGATAGTTCGTTGGGGAGAACGACTAGATCCAGGACTTGTGTTCGACCATGGATGATAGTTCGTTGGGGAGAACGACTAGATCCAGGACTTGTGTTCGACCATGGATGATAGTTCGTTGAGGAGAACGACTAGATCCAGGACTTGTGTTCGACCATGGATGATAGTTCGTTGAGGAGAACGACTAGATCCAGGACTTGTGTTCGACCATGGATGATAGTTCGTTGAGGAGAACGACTAGATCCAGGACTTGTGTTCGACCATGGATGATAGTTCGTTGGGGAGAACGACTAGATCCAGGACTTGTGTTCGACCATGGATGATAGTTCGTTGGGGAGAACGTCTAGATCCAGGACTTGTGTTCGACCATGGATGATAGTTCGTTGGGGAGAACGACTAGATCCAGGACTTGTGTTCGACCATGGATGATAGTTCGTTGGGGAGAACGACTAGATCCAGGACTTGTGTTCGACCATGGATGATAGTTCGTTGAGGAGAACGACTAGATCCAGGACTTGTGTTCGACCATCTTCCTTCATTTTTTCCAAGATAAACTTGTGGTTCGACCAATGGATGATCATCATCAGTTTTCTGCAGATTCAGAATCGGAAGAGTCCAACGGAACAAAATCACTATCGGAAGAACTGTCGTCAGAACTTTCCTCAACGTCACTTTTAACTGATCTTCTCTTCATGGTCATTGTGAAGTGCTGTTACATCATCTGGCAACTCAGTATTACTAAACTGTCAACATAAGTGTTTGAAGGCCACAGGTACTCAGTATACACAGGGACTCGCCCTATTCTGATTTTGAACCAGTTGTGCACTGTTGATATACGTTGATGAGTATCGACGTATCGAACAAGAAACACCAGCTGTTTGATATATACATGTTTTATTTCTATTTAGTAATGTTAACAAACAATGAATCTATCACCAAAAACAAAGTTACCAGCAAACATCATTGAATATATTGCTACTAATTTTAAAAGTATGGGATTCAGGGTTATCATCATCAACCAATGCTCTCCAAACATGTCCTGGGATCATCTCCAAATTATGTCATCAAACTTAATAACTTTGGTAGTTTGAATCTATACAACTTATGAGCATTTTGAAAGGTCATGGTTACACGATGGACACCGGACCATGCAGTCAATGCCAACAGTTGGACAGTCTATACACAAATGAATAGTTTATAGCCTTTGCTACATCATCCATCAAAAGCCTTAAGATATTTTATTCCAGTAGACACTTTTAAACAGCCTGTGCATGTGCGCATTACTCAATACGCATTGGACATGAGATGATTTCGTTTCTTTATCAATGTACCCTGACTACTCTAACACTAAGTATACATAAGTAGGCACTGGATACGTTCGCGGTGCTCTCGGTGCTGTGTTATTGTCCTTTCACTTTACACAATCATATTTGGTTGTTGTTGTTTTTCTATCTTTAGTACGTTCAATAGTATTTGTTACCGAATATGCAGTTGTTAAGGTATGTCGTGTTAAAATTTGTTCCGGGAAAGATCTACTACGCGTCTGTCTGTGAGACGTTCTTTACGCTACGGAATACAGTTAATGTCCAACTCGGACAATCTGTTAAACAAGGTTAAGTATGTTGGCCCAATCCAGCTGTGCTATTCTGAGGGTAGTTTCCGATCGTTGACTCCTCCTTCATCTACAGCGTCATCTTGGCCATGTTGAAGCCGCAGCCCAGGCGCAGTCTCTCCACGGTCAACGGCGCCACTGAAACAGTTGGAATGCATTAAATGCAAAGCAAATTGTCCAAATCATGTTTCTATTTAAGGCGTGCTCCTCCTATTTGAACCTAATTGTGGAGCGAATCTTTCAAACATGGAAATTCAGTGTTCTTCTTACATAATACAGGGGGCTGATGTGGATCAGGTTTGTGTGCTGGCCATTAGGTGCCTCACTTTAAGAGTGTGGGCTCAAATCCCCGATGGGACTCAACCACAAAAAGTATTTGAGTATGTTTTTACTAAGTTTTAATCCCAAATCCCAACTATATCATATGTACTTGCAAACAGGTATTGTGTATTCATAGTTATTGAGTGATACGTTGGGAAGAATGCTGTTGTTTCATTGAATGAATATTCCAGTCGATGTTTCATCCATTTGAATGTGATTATAGAGCGACATATGGATTTACCTGATGGCTGGAATTCAGAGGAACCGGTATTGTCGAGGTGGGCTGCCTCCATGGCCTGTTTGAGAGAATAGAACACCCCGGATGACAGTACGATGGGGGGCTCACCAGACGCTGTGAAAGGAAACAGTACTGCGTGACTCTTCACTTACACCCAGAAGTGGTTCAGCTACGTCATACCAGCATGAAACAAACATGGCGAATGGCTTGGTATCCATCATGTCGGGTAGAATTCAGTGAACTACCAAGGAACACGTAGGTCGCACAAGCTTAACGCATTCATGAACTGAGCGTTGCTGATTCTAACAAATCACAGGATCGTCAGGAAGTCGATTCTAGGAATCGAGCCCGAGACTAGAGCATATGGTTCGATTAAGACCGCCTGTCATTTCCCTTAACTTATGGCAGTTTGTAAGCCGCTTGTCCCTGCCCAGCACTTCTCTTGGTCTGTCTCACCTTTTGACCCTCTGATTCCGAGCGGGTTACGAGCATCCGCCAACAGCTTGATCCTCCAGTCTATAGGGACATCTTTAGCCAGAGGAGGTTTGTATTCCTAACGAAAAATAAGAACATAAAAGTGAAGAAGTATTGTTATTTCGAGCGGTATGCTTATAAAGATGCCGTTTTCTTATTTTCATATATTGCAAGATTCTATGGCATTTCATTTCTGATGCCCCCGCCGTGATATTGCTGGAATATTGCAACAAGCGGCGTCAAACCCAACTCAACTCAACTCTGTGGCCTTTGGCTGTCTTGGCATGCTTACGTTGACTCTGCTGTGTTAATGAAAAATACAAACAATGTCGTACTGCAGTATTCCTGTGTTCATGTTTGGACAATAATTTTAGCAGGGTATTGTTTTGCGATAACTGATGTCGAACTGTTGATTTACACTGTCATTGCAAACATACTATCCATGAATCCCAGACCCTTCCTGAAACGCACATATACAGACCTGATATTGATATTATAACAAACTTCTGAGGGCTGACTCTGTATCATGTTTGGTTTCAGTGAGGTGGGAATCCATTAAACCGTGCTAACTGTATGAATCCGTACATCTCATCCTAAATAACTACCAGTCATGTCATATAGAACAATACTTGATAAAGAACTGGTCGTGTCAGAAGGAACATACGCCTCTCGTGGATATGCCTTAATTTCTCAGCTCTCAACCTCTCAAGCCTGAACGGCGTTCGCTTTTGGTTTTCTGAGTGAAGATATAATTCAACACATTTCGTAATTGCCACGTCGTATTTGAAAGTAAGTGTTGTAGAGCGACAGGAGATTATTTTGGCCTACTTACCCAGGTGCCATCGTTCAGCACGCCCCCTGTCTTCGAGTCGTGCTTCACTTCCTCAAACATGAACCCCCCTACACCCATCAGGTATGCACCTTCTATCTGACCAATGTCAATGGTTGGGTTCAGACTGAAATATAACAAAACACTGAACTCTGTACAAAGTCATACAGTTCTACTGAATGAATACACTTTGAAATGATGCATGCAGGAGTTTCACAGGCCACTGGATATTTCTATCTGAAGTAGAGTCAGGATTTCCTGTAATTGCTTTGCTTATGGGATACACTGCACTGACAAACCAAATTTCACATGTCCTTCCTTAAACAGTATACAAGAGTATCTACCCCATTCTGAAGGGGTGCGGTGGGCGAGCTGAGTGAGCTGGCTAAGGCGCCTGGCTAGTGATCCAGCGAGGTTGAGGTGTCGGGATCGAGCCCACCTGTGACCGGGTGTAAAAACCTTGGAGTCAACTTTGTGTGCACACTCTTTCAGTGTTGTCACAACCCCTAGTGTACAGTACACAACCCTGTGCACTTAAAAGAACCCACGAATCCGTTGGTATATGACCAGATGGTGGCCACATGAATACGTGCAAACACCTAGTTGCGGGTACAGCAACGTGCAGTGAACTTGGACAAAGTACTGTGACTATGTGTCCCAGTCCACCCAGCTGTGAATGGGTACCTCGTTAGGATGAGAAAGCCACAATAACTCGGTGCGCCTAGTGGCTGCAAGAGTTGTATACTCCCCAGGGAGTTGAGATTGATAATACGATGTGCCATTGAGATTGACATCCAATGATCGAGGGAAAAAAATATTAGCGCCTTGAGCAAGCACTAGTTGCCTGGATATGTGCGCTATATAAGTATCATATAATAATAGTAATAATTCTGCCATATTCCCACCACAATCTAATGCCACAACCATACCCTTGCACTTCACAGACACGCCCCTGCCAACGCCCTTGTCCATCCCCACACACAGCCACCCACACCCACGCCCTCATCCACGCCCCACCACACCCACGAAACGCCCCGAACCATGCCCCACCAAACCCACGCCACATCCATGCCCTATCCAAACATCCACCAACGCCCACGCCCACGCCCCACTCACGCCACGCCCATTTTATCTCCCGTTTTCAACTTGCCACGGTCACTGATGATATCCGCTTGAAGCTGGCAACAATGATACTGCTTTCACTGTAACGCACCTTTCCCCGCAGTCAAACAGGATATCAACTCTCCGTATCTGACTCTGCCCGGTGAGAACATCCAGCTCCACTTCCGTGACTGCCGCCGAGTAGGAGAAGTAGTGGAACATTCCAGGACCGTCATGTTTCTTGGGGACAAACCTGGAGAAGGAGCTGGTGGGGTTAGCACAATCGTATTTTCATGTACGTTGACACTGTTGGACAATCATATCAAAGTCAGTGACAGTACTGTAGTTCATTATTTTACTGGGTGTTAGAGGGGTTGTTGACATGTCAGCATGTGTTAGAGGGGATGTTTACATGTCACGATGTGTTAGAGGGGTTGTTTACATGTCAGCATGTGTTAGAGGGGTTGTTTACATGTCAGCATGTGTTAGAGGGGATGTTTACATGTCAGCATGTGTTTAGAGGGTTGTTTACATGTCAGCATGTGTTAGAGGGTTGTTTACATGTCAGCATGTGTTAGAGGGGTTGTTTACATGTCAGCATGTGTTAGAGGGGTTGTTTACATGTCAGCATGTGTTAGAGGGGGTTGTTTACATGTCAGCATGTGTTAGAGGGGGTTGTTTACATGTCAGCATGTGTTAGAGGGGTTGTTTACATGTCAGCATGTGTTAGAGGGTTGTTTACATGTCAGCATGTGTTAGAGGGTTGTTTACATGTCAGCATGTGTTAGAGGGTTGTTTACATGTCAGCATGTTTACAGGGGATGTTTATCAGCATGTGTTAGAGGGGTTGTTTACATGTCAGCATGTGTTAGAGAGGGGTTGTTTACATGTCAGCATGTGTTATGTGTTCAGAGGGGTTGTTTACATGTCAGCATGTGTTAGAGGGGTTTACATACCAGCATGTTTACATGTCAGCATGTGTTAGAGGGGTTGTTTACATGTCAGCATTGTCAGCATGTGTTAGAGGGATGTTTATATGTCAGTGTTATGTGTTAGAGGGGGTTGTTTACATGTCAGCATGTGTTAGAGGGGTTGTTTACATGTCAGCATGTGTTAGAGGGTTGTTTACATGTCAGCATGTGTTAGAGGTGTTAGAGGGTTTTTACATGTCAGCATGTGTTAGAGGGGGCTGTTTACATGTCAGCATGTGTTAGAGGGGTTGTTTACAGGGTTGTTTACATGTCAGCATGTGTTAGAGGGGTTGTTTACATGTCAGCATGTGTTAGAGGGTTGTTTACATGTCAGCATGTGTTAGAGGGGTTGTTTACATGTCAGCATGTGTTAGAGGGGGTTGTTTACATGTCAGCATGTGTTAGAGGGGTTGTTTACATGTCAGCATGTGTTAGAGGGGTTGTTTACATGTCAGCATGTGTTAGAGGGGTTGTTTACATGTCAGCATGTGTTAGAGGGGTTGTTTACATGTCAGCATGTGTTAGAGGGGATGTTTACATGTCAGCATGTGTTAGAGGGGATGTTTATATGTCAGCATGTGTTAGAGGGGTGTTTACATGTCAGCATGTGTTAGAGGGGATGTTTACATGTCAGCATGTGTTAGAGGGGTTGTTTACATGTCAGCATGTGTTAGAGGGGTTGTTTACATGTCAGCATGTGTTAGAGGGGTTGTTTACATGTCAGCATGTGTTAGAGGGGTTGTTTACATGTCAGCATGTGTTAGAGGGGTTGTTTACATGTCAGCATGTGTTAGAGGGGATGTTTACATGTCAGCATGTGTTAGAGGGGGATGTTTATATGTCAGCATGTGTTAGAGGGGGATGTTTACATGTCAGCATGTGTTAGAGGGTTGTTTACATGTCAGCATGTGTTAGAGGGTTGTTTACATGTCAGCATGTGTTAGAGGGGGTTGTTTACATGTCAGCATGTGTTAGAGGGGTTGTTTACATGTCAGCATGTGTTAGAGGGGTTGTTTACATGTCAGCATGTGTTAGAGGGTTGTTTACATGTCAGCATGTGTTAGAGGGGTTGTTTACATGTCAGCATGTGTTAGAGGGTTGTTTACATGTCAGCATGTGTTAGAGGGTTGTTTACATGTCAGCATGTGTTAGAGGGGTTGTTTACATGTCAGCATGTGTTAGAGGGGGATGTTTACATGTCAGCATGTGTTAGAGGGGTTGTTTACATGTCATGCATGTGTTAGAGGGATGTTTATATGTCAGCATGTGTTAGAGGGGTTGTTTACATGTCAGCATGTGTTAGAGGGATGTTTACATGTCAGCATGTTTAGAGGGTATGTCAGCATGTGTTAGAGGGGGTTGTTTACATGTCAGCATGTGTTAGAGGGGTTGTTTACATGTCAGCATGTGTTAGAGGGTTGTTTATGTGTCAGCATGTGTTAGAGCATGTGTTAGAGGGGTTTTACATGTCAGCATGTGTTAGAGGGATTGTTTACATGTCAGCATGTGTTGTTTACATGTCAGCAGTGTTAGAGGGGATGTTTACATGTCAGCATGTGTTAGAGGGTTGTTTACATGTCATGTTTAGATGTTTACATGTCAGCATGTGTTAGAGGGGGATGTTTACATGTCAGCATGTGTTAGAGGGGATGTTTATATGTCAGCATGTGTTAGAGGGGTTGTTTATATGTCAGCATGTGTTAGAGGGGATGTTTATATGTCAGCATGTGTTAGAGGGGATGTTTATATGTCAGCATGTGTTAGAGGGGATGTTTATATGTCAGCATGTGTTAGAGGGTTGTTTACATGTCAGCATGTGTTAAAGGGTTTACATCGTCCTAGGTATATATTGCCGACGTACTTGTGCTTCGCAGTGAGATCAACGTTGGCGAGGCTGGCCACGCCGATGATGTTTTTCCAGTCGTAGTCGGGATGCTTGGTCCGGAATGGCTGCAACCTTTCATTCAGTGTCTCACAACAGGTTATGGCGGACTGAAAGGTATACATGACTCGTCAACCCATTCCATGTTTCTCTATGGCGTATTATAAATAGATAATAGCTTTTAAATAGATTAAAAAAGTTTAGACTTTGTTTTGACGGTGCATCTTCAGTATGTTGAAACAATGTGTGCTGTCTACGGGGACGTCGGGCAATAAACTGAACTGAATCAAAAACGAACTCTGATTTGACAGTGGCATACAAATGGTATACTAAACATCAGGTAGGCCTACTATTCCCTTTATAAAAGCACATATCTAAACCTTTATCTAAAGGTTAATGACAATCCAGTTTCTATTGTGATCTGGAATCTGCAGTCTTAACCAAACCAGAATTGGTTGTGTGAGACTTACCTGGACGGCGTGCTCGCTGGAAACACTCCCACCTGTGACGGTGTTGTTGGCGGCCAAGTGGGAGTTGACATGTCGCATTCGCACCATGTTGAGGGGTATACCCAGGGTGCTTGCCACCGCCTGCAGCACCTGCAACAACAACAACGTCGGGTTAATGCAGGACATATATATCATATTCTCATAGATGATGTGATATCTGGCATTACAATTCGCCTTACAAGTTTACATGCACTCAGAAGAGTAATGCTTTATAGCATGCCTGTTTTGTATAACACTGCATTGAACACTATCCCAGCTATCTCACACCGGTCTGGAAATATACGTTTCGGGACTAATCCAAAAACTGACATAACATGCATCGAGCTACGCAGCTGTGAGTGGATGGCATGCATTTCTCAGGCGACCAGGCGACCAGGCCACCAGGCTATCAGGCCACTGAGCCACCAGGCCAACAGGCCACCAGGCCACCAGGCCACCAGGCTACCAGGCCACCGAGCCGGACCAACCGGGCCTGTTAGTCCCCTGTTAGTCACGAACACGTCAAACTACTATGTGCAAGACCTAATTTTTTTATCACACTGCCATCTGCATCTGAAGGAAATACATATGACACAAATGACAATGTAATAGTTAAAAAACGATACGCATTCACACTGTATTCTCACTCACGCGTATACGAGCAGATACTGGGTTCAGGGTTCAGGGGCTGTGAGACAGACTACAAAACTATCAGTGCCGCCATCCGAGATAACAAACCCAGAACCAAACCCAGCACCATCACCTACACATGTCGGATTTCGATGGGGACAGAGATAATTACATCAATAAGTCCCAAGGGCAGATAACGTTCCTCAGCCACGGTTCATGGCTGGCTGGAATCTAATCATGTCTATGGCCTCTTCCATCCACGCCAGTTGTTGTTGGGAAAGGATGCTGGAAGATTCCGACATGACAATATGATAATTGCTCTTGCTGTGTGTTCGGAAATAGCGATTTTCTGATCGAGTTTGTTGACAGATGTACATTACAATGTACATTGGATGTTGTCAGACTTTGTTTTGATGGGGTCGGGAGGATTTTACCAATGTCTCACTTCTTAATGTCATTCGAAGACTGTGTGAATGTGTGCTTAAGGTCACGTGATTGGACGTGGCGTGACTGGATGTGAGATTATATTGTTACCTTTGTGTAGAGTCCCTGTCCCATCTCCACGCCCCCTTGGGAGACGGTGACAGTGCCATCTCTGCTGTATATGGCAACGTCTACAGACACGCCGGCACCCATGTAGAAGAATCCGTATTTGGCTGGTGTCATGGTGATGCCTCGTTTCTTCCAGAGGTTTCCCTGAAGACCACAAGAACCTGTGTGGACTAGACAATCTAGAGTCGACATAATGGCCATCAGTCCACGCAAGTGGGATACGATGACATACATTAATCATATCAGCTAGCCTGACCGCCCCAAGCCTGTGTGTGAGTGTAATAAGAAAATAGATGCTTATTGGCACGACTCGTTTCACCTTTATCTTCAGATCTTCTGGTATTACAGTTACAGATCATAATTTGTCTTGTGACGTAAATTCCAAGTCGAACCAGGTGCGTTGTGTCAATAAGTACTTCCTTTATGCCTACAGACCATTTTACTATCACCTTGTGTCGTCCCTATAGTAATATACACATGGAGTTTAGACATTTGATTAGACGTACAAGCTTGTGTGTGTGTGTTTGTGTGTGTGTGTGTGTGTGTGTGTGCGTGCGTGTGTGAATATCTTGGTATCTTACTGCAAGGAACCATGAAGTGCACACTGTGACATACCTTGTTGAAGGTGTCGACCTCTCCCCGTCGTTTGTCGAACTCGGACGCCTGTCTCAGCTGTTGCCACAACTTACCCATCGTGCAGTCCTTTAGTTCGTGGCCAAGTATGTCAATCTGGGAACAGACAGAACCAGTAAATACCTGGAAATGCTCTCACCTTATTTCTAATTCTTTTCTTATTTCTATTATTAGAAATTGTGTCGAAGCGACAGCATGTACAAATCATGCGTTTATGGAAACACAACAGGAATGATGTATTTGTGAATTTGTGAGCTGGTAATTAGCACATATATGATGATGGTACATTGGTAATCTTTGTGTAACTATACTAAGCAGCAAAAGAAACGTCTGTTTGGAATTTTCCTTCGCAGAAACGGATAACTGTAAACTCATTTAATGTTTTGATTGTATATTTTTGACATCTCCAACTTAACCTGAGCCAAGACATTCCTTCCCAAACTCAGAATGGAACCCAGGAAATGGTCTCAAAAACGCAACCTGATCTCGAAGATGGCACGATGTTCTCCATGTTTTTCATGCAACTCATGCTGTACGTGCTGTTCACATGGACCAGCCCAATAAAATGCACCCCCAAACCTGGTTGAAACATTCACATTACAACGTCAGCAGGATGCCGCGACTCACGACAGCTCAGAGGAACCAGGCGCTAGGAAGACTTGAAGCTGGCCACACTGCACAAACCGTTGCCAATCATTTCCGGGTCAACGTTCGGACCATCTACAGGCTGCAGCAACGTTTCCGCGCCACCAACACCACAAATAATCGCCCCTGTACTGGCAGACCAAGGGTGGCCACAAGACGACAAGACCGCCATGTTGTGCGACAGCATGTACAGAATCCCTTTATGCGGGCATCCCAAACAGCACGCCAGACAGTGGGAACACACGGAAGACCAATCAGTACTGATACAGTACGCCGACGTCTTAACAGCGGGAACCTCCATTGCCGTAGACCTTACCGTGGACCTATCCTCACCCCTCGTCGTCGACGTGAACGTCTACAGTTTGCCCTACAACACCAAAACTGGCGATACAGGCAATGGAGAACTGTTCTGTTCACAGATGAGAGTCGGTACTGCGTATCAACTGCAGATGGCAGAACAAGAATATGGCAACTACTTGGCCAGCGTTACTCAGACCAATGTGTTATGGAAAGTGATGGGAGATGCAAGCATCATGGTATGGGGTGGAATAGGCCTGAACCAGAGAGTGGGTCCTGTGGTGTTCGAGAACCTTGGTCGAGGGAGAGGAGGCGGCATCACAGCAGTGCGCTACATCGACCAATCTCTCAGACCCCAGATCATACCACATTTCGCACGTCACCGGAAAAATATTGTCCAGCATCATAACGCCCGGGCCCATACTAACAGAGCTACATGGGACTTCCTACAGCAGAACGGTGTCAACATTATGCAGTGGCCAGCCCTTAGTCCTGATTTAAACCCAACTGAAAATCAGAGGAGACTGAATAATGTCATACGAAGGCCGAACACAGCCGATTTATTGCGCCAGCCCTTTCTCAGAGTGTGGTTCAAGGAGCCAATGGCCTTCATCAATCGATTGGTGCACTCCATGCATAGACGTGGTGCTGCAGTTATTGCCGCTCGTAGTGGTTACACTAGATACTGAAGTCAAGGGTCTGAATGGACTGCAAACGTTCACGTAATGTATTGAGTTATTCATTGATGTGTTAAGATATTGTGCACAAACATGTTTTTGATCCGCTTCTTATGTCCATTTCTGTAAAAATTTGATAACAGAGCCTATCTAATTTTGTACTGACGTTTTTTTTCGCTGCTGAGTATATGTTCCAAGTGTTAACATTGTACAGTGGGGGGACAGTGGTGTGCCATATTTAGCATTGCAGTTTCTCATCGACCGACCGACCGTTCTAATTTTATTGCCGACCCAGCAAAAAAACTGATTGTTTCATTCGAACACCGCCGTCTCGAACCTAACACGTACCGCCTCGTCATACAAAAATCTTTTAATCAGACGCTGCCACAAGTCCAAAGAATGCGGGAAATGGTAATAAAATTACATTATATGAGAATCAAGAACATTATTCAGATAATTTTGTCTTTAGTATGTTGATCAACCTTCAGGTGTTGGCAATCTATAGCTCATTTTTATACTGTACCGGTGAAGTGTTTATAGTTACATGCCAGTTTTTAGTGTACATTTGTGATAGATTAGTTATTTTACTGTCCTTCGAAGACAGGTAAGTATATAAGTTTGTTTTTATTTCATGTACACATTTACAAATTTAGAGTTACGACTTTCATAGTCACGATATGGCTACCGATGTGACTATGCAACTCACTCAATACCATTCTGCATAACTTGTGAATGTACCATTTATTACATTGTACGCGAAAAACAACAAACACAGTGACACATGCACTGTTATGATTTATCTGTTTCATTATTGTGAATAGCTCACATTACAACAGTACTCAACAATGTGTATGTATGTATGTATGTATGTGTGTGTGTGTGTGTGTGTGTGTGTGTGTGTGTGTGTGTGTGTGTGTGTGTGTGTGTGTGTGTGTGTGTGTGTGTGTGTATGTATGTATGTATGTATGTATGTATGTATGTATGTATGTATGTATGTATGTATGTATGCCCATATCAAAAGGGAATTTTCAGCATTGGAGAAAACAAATTCTGTATGAATATGCAAATACAAATATGTCAAAACCCTACAACATTTTATGCATATGATGAAATGAGGTCTACTAGTGCAGGCATAACATATTTGCTGTGGTATTATAAAACAGATTTCAAAATCAAATTCAAATGTTTATTGTATGAAAGGTCATGGGCCCATATACATATGCATGAAGTGTACATTTGAAGCTGTCTCAATCGTATCTTAACATATACACACTCAACAATCTCACATAGTAAAGACTTGGCAACTTGCTTACAACCATGAAGCTTCTGTTGCACTCACACTGAGCAACCAACAATCACCTGATGTGGTACATATGACGCTAGAGCCTTGAGTTGAGCCTCAGTTTTTGCCACACACACAGAGAAAGGGGAAATATAACCAAGCTGATTACAACAAGGCTTGAACCAGTCCACAACCGCAAACAGATGGTGTATGCTCTACTTAAGATTTGTGGGTGAATATGAAGAGTCCTGGTTGATATCTGGCACAACATCGTTGCCATCCTTATCATCCCACACAGACTCTTTCATCATCCTGCAAATACAATACATACAATGCTTGAAGTAAAACTGCAAACAAACAGCCAAAGTAACACATTTATACATATTCATAAACATGCACAGTGGTACATCTGATCACAATGAAATTATAAAATTAGAACGACTAATTTGTATATGTAACCAAAATATTTTTTCACAATCACAAAGGAAAAGATATGTAGTATACATATATATTGTATCTTCCATTTGGACATGTCACTTATTTCATTGATTAAAACCAGAAAATAGTAGCCAACCCAGTATTCTTGAAGCAAATTGTTGTAATATTTATTACTGTTACTGTACTCATATTCAAGGTAACATCTTACTACCAAATCGCCAAATGGAAATCGAACTTTCATAGGTAAAACGGTACATACATATTTTAAATTGATACGAATTATGTAATTATGTTACTGAATGTAACACCTAATTATATATGTGATCTTATTCAAATTGAAAGTTCTACCGTAATCAACTGAGAAAAGCATACAAAACCTAACATTTCCCATGAATGAAAAATCGTGGGTATTTCTTAGTTTTATCAACCCTCTAAGGAAACGTTCCTTAGCAATATAGTAACATAAAATATTATTTTTTATGTGACCTTTAATTTTAATTTAAAAACTGTAAAATGTGTAACACAACTTATTCACTTTCAGTTACAGTTACATATCTGGTATGTACAATATTTACACTCTTGCTTGACAACGGTATAAAAAATCCATACCGTTCTGCTCTGCATCATATATAATAAAGAAGTTGTTATCGATAAACTCTCTTACTTTCTTATTTGTCACCAACTTCTAAATGCCAATCAAAACAAATTACAATAATTAAATATGGTTCATTATTGATATATGATGGATAGCAATGGGACAGATCAAACTGAAGTCGTTAAAATGAAACCTATGAAGTGAAGTATTTTGGACGACTAACCTGATGAGAAACTGCCGTCCATTCCAGACGATTCCTTGTCTCCTTGAAACAAACGACTGGCAGTGCGGGAGAGAAAAACTGGGTCTTTTCTTTGGAACTGAAAAGATATCAACATATCTTTAACTTATGAAAGTGTAATCCCATTATATAACATATGTTAAACTTTATGGTTACACTGGAATCCACGCACTGTTACATTTCTTTTGAGTGATTATATTTTTCACAAAGATAAAGAAATTCTATTCTGCGTATCTATTTAGTGCTTACTTGTTTTGACTAAATGCTGATGAATAAAAATATATACTTTTAAGATTTCCTTTTAATGAAATTAGAGCATGGTATGGTGTAACTATAAATGATTACCAAGCCAAGCCTCTTGTCAACAATCTCCAATAAGTCAGTGGATCCACAATACGTATATATGTAAAT